>NW_015165955.1:67388-77505 GCF_001447785.1 Gekko japonicus
GGGACGTGCAGATCTGTCCTCGCAGAGAAGGGAGAGCTTGCGCCTGAATAAAACTTGGTCTTAAAGGTACCACTGGACTGTTTTGGGCCGGGGGGCCAGGGGGAGCTCTGCAACTTACCTGGCTGCTTCTTGCTCTGACTGAGGGCTGCTGGGAGCTTGTTGCATGTGCCCGCCCCCTGGGCTCTTTACTGCCGGAGCTCCGCTCCTGTGCGCTCCTGCAGGAAAAGACTCCTGGTAGAAACCCTCTCTAACAATAAAATTTAAAAAAAAAACTAGAATGAAACAGCTTTATCTTTACATGCCTTTTTTCTCTTGCTATTGTTTTTTCTCTAGTTTTCCCCCTCTAGTTATTGTTTTGAAAAAGTTCAAAATAGAAAATAGGTTATAAAATAATCATCTTTACATGCCTTTTTTCTCTTGCTATTGTTTTTTCTCTAGTTTCCCCCCTCTAGTTATTGTTTTTGAAAAAGTTCAAAATAGAAAATAGGTTATAAAATAATCATGAACGCAGTATAAAAACCAACACAATAAACTAATTATTAAAATTTCTAGAAAACAGTAAGCTAATTACGGGGGAAGGCAGCAAACTCACAAAGATGTCTTTGTCTGGTGCCTGAATGCTAATGCTGTGATCTTTGCTTGAAATTAAGGAGAGATCAACTGTTGACTTCAAAAATGGGAAGGAACTTGCAAATCACTTTGGAAGAGACTAAAAATATGGGTAGCAAGCCACTGCTGCTACCATTACAGTACTGAAGAGAAGAAGAAGAAGAGAAGAAGCGATTGGATTTATACCCCGCCCTTCACTTGGAGTCTCAGAGCGGCTTACAAACTCCTTTCCCTTCCCCTCCCCACCACAGACACCCTGTGAGGGTGGTGGGGCTGAGAGAGCTCTGACAGAAACTGCTCTTTTCCAAGGACAGCTGTGCCAGAGCTTGTGACTGACCCAAGGTCACACCAACAGGTGCAAGTGGAGGAGGTGGGGAATCAAACCCGGTTCTCCCAGATTAGAGTCCGCACACTTAACCACTACACCAAACTGGCTCTCAAACTGACCACCACTCTATAGAGGCAACTGGGCCTGGCAGGAAAAACTCCATTCCCTGAGACTGATAAAAACTTGTAACTCTGTCTGGGGACAGTTATCAAGTGGCTCACTGTCCACAAGTCAACACCAAAGAGGAAATCCATGAGGGTGGGCAGGTATAGGTATTTGTGTCTTAATTCTGCCCAGTAGGTTATTGTTCTCTTGAAGCTGTATTGTTTTTATGACCTTTTTTGGATGTTTTAGTTAAAATGGTTATTGATTTTTTACTGTTATTATGCAATATTATAGTCAATCTGGTGACTTCATTGAATTCAGATTTTAAAATGACAATTACATGTATGTGTAACTGAGCTTACTTAGTACTGTTACTTAGTGCTGCTCTCATAAAACTTGACCATCTTTTGTTGGCCTGAGAATAGGGTTGCCAGCCTCCAGGTGGGGCCTGGGGATCTCCCGCTTTTACCCCTGATCCCCAGCCGACAGAGATCAGCTCCCCTGGAGAAAATGGCTGCCTCGAAGGGTGGGCTCTATGGCATTGTACTATGCTGAGGCCCCTCCCCTCCCCAAACCACGCCCTCTCCTGGCTCCACCCCCAAAGTCTCCAGGTATTTTCCAACCCAGGCTTGGCAACCCTACCTGAGAAACATGGACAGCTTGTTTGTGCTCCTGTGACAACCTTATCCTGATTGGTGTATATTTTGTAACTGAAAGCGCATGATCGGACTGCCTTAGGGTATACCCAGGGCTATTTTTGGGCAGGAACGCACAGGAACGGAGTTCCGGCTGGCTCCCAAGTTGACCACGCCCAGCAGGAACTCATTAGCATATTAGGCCACACCCAACAGCAGAAACTCATTAGGATTGGCTACATTAGGGGCTTGTGGCCTAACATGCAAAGGAGCTCCTGCTACAAAAAAAGCCCTGGGTTTTGACAACAAACAAAGTAAACAAAATAAGAAGCAAAAGGTGGGTGTGGCTGGATGAGCACACTTCTGGTAACATGGGGGTGTGGCCTAATATGCTAATGAGCTATGCTCTCATGGGTGGCTGGATATGCTAATTCGTTTCTGTTGTTGGGTGTGGCCTATTATGCTAATGAGATCTTGCTGGGCTTTTTCTACAAAAAAAGTCCTGGGTATACCTATGGGACACTGCCACCTGAAACCTGTGTGGGTCACCAGTGCCAGGCTGCAGGCACTCCTCACTTGTGCTCTGTGCCTTCAAGGCCAGAAGTATCTTGTTTGAGCTGTTCCATAGGCCAGGATCAATACATGGAGAGGTATTTTTAATCCACTTGGGCTGAGTAAGGGCTCTGTCTGCATCGTCTTCCTCCCAGAAGCAATTTATTGAGTTCTTCTCTTCAAGTTGTGGTAAATGTGAGTTTGAGTGATGGGAGCTCTCTGGCTAAGAGATTCATATTACCCAGGAGAGACGTCTCCTGCCAATATACAATTAAGATCCATCTCTGACTGCCGCAGCCCAGCCAAGACGAGGTGCCCTAAGAGACCTTTTGGTTGCATCCATCCTGCTTTGACTAGAACTTCTAACTTTGATTAGGGTTTCTAATCGAAATGAGTGCATTTTCTGTAATTATTTATTTCATAAAATTTATACCTTGCCTTTCTGCCTTTGTAAGTGCCACCAAGGGGATTAACAAATTAAAACTATATATAATAAAATTACATCCTAAAACCATTAAAACCAACAGAAACACACAATTAAAACAAAACCCAAGCTAAAATACATACAAAAAAACTAGCAAAACATTGGTCAGGAAGGAGGGGTCACTGAAGGAATGCCAAGCCTTCACCTGCTGATGGAAGATGGCAACTGTCTGTCCCATTACAGACAGATTCAGATGGGTAGTTGTGTTAATCTGAAGCAGCAGAACAAAGTTTGAGTCCAGTCAGGCACCTTTAAGACCAACAAGGTTTTATTCAAGGTATAAGTTTTTGTGTGCATGTACACTTCTTCAGATACAGTGAAGTGGAAATTACCAGTCCATACGTATAGGTAGAGGGTGAGCAGTAAATTGAACAGGGACTGGTGAGAATAGAGATGTAAGGGCTGAATGGGGTTAGCATATGTAGTGAGTTAAGAAACCAATATCGCTGTTAATTCCTGGGGATTCCGTTGTTCTGAGTGTTATAACAACTTGCCACCAGCAATTTTCCTTCTGGTCTGTTCCAGAAGTTCCTTTGCTACAAAACAGCTACTTTGAGGTCATCCATTGAATGTCCTGGGCAGGGCTCTTTTTGTAGAAAAAGCCCAGCAGGAACTCATTAGCATAATATGTCACACCCAACAGCAGAAACTCATTAGCATATTAGGCCCCACCCTGACAGCACAGCTCATTAGCATATTAGGCCGCAACCCCATGTTATCAGAAGGGTGGTCATCCAGCCACACCCACCTTTTGCTTCTTATTCTGTTTACCTTGTTTGTTAGGCCACACATCCCTAATGTAGCCAATTCTAACGAGTTTCTGCTGTTGGGTGTGGTCTATTATGCTAATGAGTTCCTTCTGGGTGTGGCCACCTCAGGAGACAGCCGGAACTCCGTTCCTGCCCAAAAATAGCCCTGGTCCTGGGAGCTTGAAGTGTTCTCCTACAGGTTTCTCAGTCTTGTGATTCTTGATGTCAGATTTGTGTCCATTTATCCTTCGGCATAGGATTTGACCTGTTTGCCCTATGCAGAGAACTGAAGGGCATTATTGGCATTTAATGGCATTATGCAATGTTAGAAGATGAGCATGTGAATAAGCCTGAGATGGTGTAGCTGATGTTATTAGGTCCAGTGACATTCAGACTAGAAAGAGTAATTACATCTATATTCTCACCAATCCCATCAGAAGGGCCATATGTCCTCTTTTATTTTATTTTATTTCTTATTTGGAATAATAGATTAGAATAGTAGATTGCAATGTAACGTAATGAATAGTAGAATGTAATGTAATTTGGAATGGTAGATTGGAATGTATTTCTCTGGTCTGGGGACACAGAAGATACGCTGCACAGCAATTTGCCCCACCTCAATGAAAAGGATGCTGTAAGGTTGCCCCCATGCTTGAGAGGATATGGATGGAGCATAATGGCAGGGTCCCAGTTAATTACTCTCAGCATTCCACAATTAAGGATACATCTGCCCATCAATCTCCAATGGTGACATGTATTTATTTCCTTCACTATGTTTCCCCCCCAAACAAATGGTAACGATATAAATCAAATTTGTTATTCTAATATGTTCCTTGAATCTGTTAAACATCTTCATTATGCTGTATACTGATTTATTGCTCATGCTCTACCTTTATGTATGGAAATGTCAACTTGATTGTATCTGAAGAAGCGTGCATGTGCACGAAAGCTTATGCCTTGAATAAAATTTCGTTGGTCTTAAAGATGCTGCTGGACTCAAACCGTGTCCCATTATAGACACAAGAACATAAGAGAAGCCAATGTTGGGTCAGGCCAATGGCCCATCCAGCCCAACACTCTCTGTCACACAGTGGCCAAAAACACCAGGTGCCATCAGGAGGTCCAGCAGTGGGGTTAGGACATTAGAAGCCCTCCCACTGTTGCCCCCCCCCCAAAGCACCAAGAACACAGAGCATCCCTTGCCCCAGACTGAGAGTCCCTATCTATACCTTGTGGCTAATAGCCACCGATGGACCTCTGCTCCATAGGTTTGTCCAATTCCCTCTTGAAGCTGTCCATGCTTGTAGCCGCCGCCAGCTGAGTGGTGCAAGGTTCAGTTAAGGGAGGGCCGTTTGGGTTGGGGTTCAGTTCATAGGCCGCCCCAAACCCCAAACTGAAACCCCCTATTTAGGTTTGCGCCTGTCCATATAGGCCTTAAAACCCAACACCAGCACCTGAAATTGTGCCTGGAAACAGAATGGCCAAGACTGGAGTGATATGATCCTTTCAACCTACTCCAGTCAACATGCTGGCTGTAAATGTAACCTATGCGTTAAAGAGCATAGGGGACATGATGGAACCTTGCAGGACACCAAAGGCCAAGCAGCAGGCCCTTAGCACTGCCTTCTAAAACATGCCCTCTACATAGCACCAGAACCACTGAAAAACAGGGCCTCCCAGTTTCAGACTGGAAAGTTGGTCCAGAAGGATACCATAATTGCTGGTATCGAGAACCACTGAGAGCTCAAGGAGAATGAACAGTGGCACTTTCATTGTCCATCTCTTGGTGAAGATAATCCACCAGGGCAACTAAGGCTGGATCCAAGGAAAGGATTTAAACAGTCTGCTTCATCCAGGATGTATCATTTCATACTGAAGCAGTTTTGCCTGTTGTGATAGAGAGAAACCCACTGTTTTTCTATCAGATCCTTAGCACTGTATTGTAAAGTATCCTGTGTTATTCTCAAGTTTTGATCTGGCAGACCTAATGCTATTGCACTTTCTATACAGCGTGATGAAGTCTAAATAAATCCTAAGGGGCAAGTCTTATGGGATGTTGGCTGTTTTGTGGGAGACCAGGAAGCGGCGCACCTGCCTTCACTGAAAGCAGCTGTAAGAAAGGAGAAGGGTTAATGAATGCATCAAGAGATAATGAGGCACTCTCAGGGTTGCGGGATGTACTCTGCTTGTGCCTGCATGTGGCCATGTGTTGAAAAGAGTTCTTAATAGTCCCTACTCCGGACAGAGCTTATCCTTGCTCTTATGTAACATTTGCACTTCATGTAATGAAACATGACACTGATAAGCCACAGCAAACTGCTTAGTGTAAGTGTGATGAAGGAGATTTTTAGAACAGCAGTACACTTTTCCTGGAGACGGAACAGGCCTGTCTGGTAACTAACTATTTCCAAGGCCCAGTGCCAGAGCAACCCCCTTCTGTTGGCTCATGCGTACTTTCTGAAGGATACATTCTCTTTCTTTGTGCACCCTGAATCCAAGACACCTTGCTTCTACAAAAAAAAATAATTCACATAATCTCCCATTGGAATAGGCACAGCGTGTGGCCAAGACTAAACCAGGGTAAGAGGAAGGAAAGTGCTGCACGTTATCCTAAGCTTGCAAAGAGGAAGAATGAAAATGTCCGGTGAGGGGAAGGGATTCCTGCAGCGCGGGGCGGTCATTCCTCCCCCTCTCCTAGTCTCTTATGCAGGGGTCATTTCGTAGAAAAAGAAGTGCAGGAGTTCATTAGCATAACTCATCAGCATATCTTATTTGCATACACCACACCCCCTGACATCACTGGAAGTGTGTCAGAAGGCAACACCCACCGCTCAGGCTCCACTGGACTGTTTTGGATTGCTGGCTATTGGGGGGGGGGAACGTGCAGATCTGTCCTCACAGAGGAGGGAGAGCTTGTACCTGAATAAAACTTGGCCTTAAAGGTGCCACTGGACTATTTTGGGCCGGGGGGCTCTGCAACTTACCTGGCTGCTTCTTGCTCTGACTGAGGGCTGCTGGGAGCAGGGGGTGGGGCTTGTTGCGTGTGCCCACCCCCTGGGCTCTTTACTGCTGGAGCTCCACTCCTGTGCACTCCTGCAGGAAATGACCCCTGCTCTTGTGTATGAAGGGATAAGAGGTACTCTATGGTCTCTCCATGATTATTGAGCATACAAAGAGTGTTAATTAGCATGTGGCCAGTAGTATTTTTTTAAACTTTTTATTTTAAATTTTGATATATATAACATGGAACTCTGATAAATTATTGCAGGTATCAGCCTTACACTGAACTTGGTTACAAGAAACAGTTTCCTATTTGTGTGTACAGTCATAAATTAAAATATTATAGATATACCTCGCTAAGAATTATACGACAGATGTGAATATTGAATAATGGCCTTTAAAATACTTTTCTTAACTAATCATAAATTATGATACAAACTACATGATACAAACATTGGAACTAAGATATTTTACAGTTAAAAGCATCATTACTCCTTGTAAGTTAGTAATAAAAGCGTATCTATTTTTAACGTAAAGAGCTGTGCGATTATTTCAAATAAGACTGAAACACCCCGCCCCACACACCCTCCCCCCATCTAAACTAATCTACTAAACCTCCCTATGACTCACCAGAACCCTGGGAAAATACTACCCAGGGAAAGGCTACTAAGGCCCCTGCCACACGAGGGAAGATGGGACGGCCAAAGTGCGGCTTTTAAAAAGCCGCACCTAAATAGGCAGGCGGCGGCGAGGTCATACAGATCCCCTGAGCTGCTCTGCATTTGCTCCCCGGCACAATCAGATGCCGGGGAGAAAGGCACGGGAGTCTGCTGAACTGCGCATGTCGAAGCATGCGCAGTTCGGCAAGGAGCTGGGGATGCGCCAGAAAAAGAATGCGCCGGCGATCCAACGGCCAGCGTTGCTGTGGCCGTTCGAAAAGAACCACCTCGGTAGGTGGGGTTTTTTTGGTGCGGATCATCGCTGGAAGGGCCGGATCGGGGACGGAGACGGTACGCTTCCCAGATGTTGCAGTGGGATCGCGCCCGTTTGCTCCGCCCCCGTTCTGTCCCTCTCCCGGCCCTAATCCTCTCGTGTGGACAGGGCCTCCAAGACCCTTTTTCTGCGGTTCCCTAACTGATGGAGACAAAGAGAAGGGAACAACCCCCCTCCCCAACTTCCATGTAACACTACTAAAACACAGACTTTTAAGCAGATTAAACAAGACAAGCAAAGTAAGCAAAATAAGCAAGAGTACGAGACTGCACGCTGAATCTATGTAAATTATAAATTGGATACTGTATCCCTTATGTTCAAGGTCCCTGTCGGACAGGGATTTTGCTCCCTTTTGTGGGAGATAGAGGAACATTTATTTATTTATTTATTGCGGCTTTTTAATTAACTCTTGTGGAGTTGAGATGTACACCAGTTTGGTGTAGTGGTTAAGTGCGCGGACTCTAATCTGGGAGAACTGGGTTTGATTCCCCACTCCTCCTCCACTTGCACCTGGCTGGATAACCTTGGGCAAGCCGCAGTTCTGATAAGAGCTGTCCTTGAAAAAAAGAGCAGTTTCTGTCAAGAGCTCTCTCAGCCCCACAGGGTGTCTGTCTGTTGTGGGGAGGGGAAGGGAAAGGAGATTGTAAACCGCTCTGAGACACCTTTGGGTAGTGATGGGCGGGGTATAAATCCAATCTCCTCCTCCTCTTCTTCTTTTGTAAAAGTTGATGGCCACTATCGAGATCTGTTACTTAATATGGGACTCCCTGATGCAAAACTCAAAGCTTGACCTGAGTGATCCAATTATAGTGAATTCTACCTTCAATTAACATATTGATGATTGGTTTCAATTCACACTGCTTTTGCAGAATCTCTGGTGAAAGGTCCTGGAAGATATGTATTTTCTGATCTTGAAATAGCAAATGTCCTTTTTCCCTAGCTTCTTTTTAAAAAAATTCTTTAGTAAGCAGATTGAGAAGAGTAATTCTGATGTCTCTAGGACCCTTAGATCTAGGGTTGTTAGCTGAGCCAAGTCAATATGCATTCGTTATGATAGAAGCAATACCCTCTTCGAGCTTTTAAGCAGATGCTAGCAATTAAATTGGTAGAGCCTTCAGCTTTTTCGCCCATTCCTCTGATTTTCAATTATTTTGTCTCTGTTGGTTCTTCAAAATCATTATTTTTTCATGCTCCCAGTTCTCATTCTGTTGGAGCTTTCGTGCTTCATCCTGGTTTGTGTGACCTAGCTCCATAGCAGTATCCACTGTTTGTGTAACTTGGGCTGCGGTCACACGCAACATTAGCCACGCAAGAGATACGGAAGACAGGCGGAGTTTCCGGGCGCGATCTCACCAGCACATCTGGGGAGCGTAGCGCTTCCGTGGTACAACGGAGGCTTCCTCCCGAAAACGCGCAGCAAAAAACTAGTACCTCGGAGGTACTAGTTTCCGGAAACTGCGGGGCAAGGGCGGGCGTCTGATCGCGTTTCCGGTGGCATCCGGCGCCCGCCCATGTCCCCTTGCGAAGAAGGATTTCCCCCCCCCCAAGTCTCCGTGGTTGCGCACACGCACCCAACCGAGCATGCGCATCCGTAGTGTACACAAAAAAAGAAAACCAGTTCGCCGCGCCGCGCGCTTCTTCGTTGCACACAGGCATGTGTTGTGATTGACGCCTCTCCGTAACCACGGAAGCTCCACGGTACCTCCACAGAACCTCCACAGGAGGTTTGATCGCTTTACTGCGTGTTAGTTTGCCCCGGGGCAAACAGCCACGCTTCTCCCCCGCAGTTTCCTGCCCGTGTGACCGGGGCCTTGGTTTAAAGAAAGTTTTCTGTCTTCTTGCTGTGTTCTTGTAAGTTTCTCTAAGATTCCATGTTGTGAATCTAAGGAAACTGGCCCCTGATGGATCTTGTGCACCTTCCATTGCCATTTTGAGCTCCCTATTTCGATCGAGGCTCTTTCCATTGCTTTTCTATCCAGGAGGAAAAAAGGATTTGAGTATTAGCCAAAGTTGTTTTATTTTGGTTACCACCACTTCTCTGCAGGGCTTTTTTTTTTGTAGAAAAAGCCCAGCAGGAATCTATTGGCATAATAGGCCACACCCAACAGCAAACTCATTAGCATTTTAGGCCACACCCCTGCTTCTTCTATCTGCTTAGTGCACTGAAACCAGGCCTCAAAATGAGGAAAAAGGACTGTATGCAGCAAATGTCCCACAGCTAAACAGGACCCCAAGCTCAGACTTTTCTCAAATCAGAGGATTCAGTCAGCGAGCACTGAGAAGCAAGGCATTGCAGTGACCAGTTAGTGGGGAAGCAGAGTAGAGCTCCTTTCTCCGAGGTCAGGGACAAACAATGGCGTTAGGGGAAAAGATGTCCCGAAGGCTCCCACTGAATTGTGGAGTGCCTCAAGGGGCAGTGCTTTCCCTGATGCTATTCAACATCTGTATGTGTCCCCTTGCCCAGATTGCCCAGAGGCATGAGCTGGTTTGTCACCAATATGCAGAGAACACCCAGCTCTATCTGTTGTTGGGTGGCCAGTCTGACTCTAAACCGGAAGATCTGGACCAGGCGTTACAAGCCGTGGCTGGATGGCTTAGACTGAGCTGGCTGAAACTGAATCCGACAAAGACAGAGGTCCTGTGCCTGAGCCGGGGCAGTCCA
>NW_015165955.1:77915-86282 GCF_001447785.1 Gekko japonicus
GGGAGTTGGTGCGGGATGTGCGCGCGCGCGCCGCGGAGCGTCACCGGAAGTGACGTCGCACGCTGGGGCGGGGCCACGTCATTTGAGGGGAAAACAAAGAGTTTTCTCCTCAAATGGTGTGGCCCCGCCCAGCGTGTGACATCACTTCCGGTGACGCTCCGGCGGCGCACACGCGCACACACACACACGGAAGACTCCCGGACGGGAAGGAGCCTCCCCCGCCGGTGAGTCAAATCTATTTGGCAACCCTAGCAACAACAACAACACCATCACTAAAGAAAGACAGAGCCCTGTGCCCAATTCCACCATTACAGTCTGTGCCAGCCGCATATATATGACAACGATCGAGAACTGATGAACAAAGTAGACCAGAGACCATATTAACATAACTGTTGCCGCCATCCATAATGTGTTTGTTTACAACCAGCTAGCACTTTATGTTTTGGATTGTTTTTAGATGATTTTATTTATGTCATAGTTAGGGTTACCAAGTCTTACCTTTGATGGAGCGGGGGGAGTCCCGGCCCTCCCCGGGAGTTCTTCGGCGTGCATGCAAAGTGCCTGCGCTGCTATGACGTCACCCGGAAGTGACATCATCACGTCGGGCATGTTGGGGGCGGGACCACTATCATTCGAGGGGAAAACATAGAGTCTCCATGTTCCCGGCACTTTGGGGGTGGGGTTCCTCCTGGCGGCCCAATCCGGGTCAGCGGGGAACCGACCCATCGAGCTGGGGTTTCCCTGCCCCCCCCCCGGCAACCCTAGTCATAGTAGTTCTTATGTTTGTAAGCTGCCCTGAGACTGTTTCAGCGGGGAGGGTGGGGTATAATTCAAATAAATAAATACACCCACAGCTTTTGCCCAGCTGACAGTTAGTCATGTAGAGGACACACTGCCTAATACACTAGATAGGCCCCATCCCCTTGTTGTCTTTTTACCTTCATGACCTTGTCTTTTAATGCTTGCTAAGGTAAAGTGAAATTGTTTGTTTAGAGCTATATAGAGTTAACGAGCAATAAGAGGAACAGAATCTGGTTGCTCGGGCTTCCTCGGCTTGTTGCTGAACATGCACAGTTGTTAAGCGTGTCCATCTTCTCTTTTTCTCTGGGACTCTCTTGCTCACAGGGTTGGGGCCTTGCTGCTGAGGAAATGCGCTCGCCACTTTTCTTTTTTTATTTAAAAAACGTGCATTCCAGGACTGGAGAAGGGGATTTGTGCAACCTTCCAAGATTTTTTAAAAATTAAAAATAAAACATAAAAAAACTAAGTAATGCAGTGTCATGGCTATGATTCGAAGGAAGACAGGAGCCTTGTTTACCAATTAACCTTCTAAGAGCCATATATACTTTAATGCCACACAAGGGCACTAAGAAATCAGGAGGAAAACATTTTTAGGTCTTAAAATGATGTGGGCATTGATGAAGGTTGTTGCATGTCAATAATAATGATTGCTGGCAGAATACAGGAGAAGGACCATTACACTTGTGCAACAACAGTTGACTCAGGATTCACAATAGCAGTATGTCTAAGTAGGAAATAGGATTTCTCGGCAACAAAATTTTGTGGTTAGTGATTGAGGAAAATGTTGATGTTTCTGCAACAGAAAAACTGCATTGAAGGAAAATATATCTGCACTCCAAACACCAAGCAAGTAACTGTGTATTTATTGCACTATAAACTATCCATCCGCAAAGGGTGTAAGATAGCAGAATAAGGTTCATGACCCTCACTCTGAAGGTTGGTTTTTGCATTCTACTCTTAGAGCGGCATTTTGTTTTAAAGCAGTTTCTGAAAGAGGAAGAATGATGTTGGATTCCTAGTTCATGATCTGATTTCCCCCCCAATATCACTCACTATGAAAGACTTCTTTGGGAATCCTTTCTCAGATGTGAGGGAAATTACCTGGACTAACTACGGACCTGGTGGGGTTTCTCCCTTTGGCTGGCGTGGGTCGAGGGCTGATAAAAGCCATGACCTCTTTTCAGCCTTCTCACACCCTCTGGGGTTATCTGTTTTTCCTTTCCCAGATGGTGAGCGACTGGCGGAGGGGACAGATCCTGGCAGAAGATCAGCTGGGGCCCATGCGGCATCTCTTCACAGGAAGGCTGAGGATTCCAGTGAGAGCCGGGAGGACGAACAGATGGTAATCTTGCCTTGTGCTTCGTCTCTTGCTTTCTCTCTGTGTTTTGTTAATTGGAAAATAGTTTCCTAACAGTTCCTGTTTGGAAGTAGAGACGTCTCTGCTACTGTACTATGAATAATATGCATAATAAGGGAGATGGGGGTTCTAACATCCCAGTGTACTTAGAGGTTAGTGGGGAGGAGTCCTTTGCAAACATGTTTTGAGATTTGGAGACAGAATCTAAAAACATTTGGAGACATTTTTTAATAAGAGAGTCAGAGTTCTCTCAGGATCCCCTAATTAATATTGCATGGCAGCATGGTGTCCAGATGAATCTCCAGGACTTACACATTTGGTCTGGCCTTGGTAGGCAAATTTGTGCTTGCCAATTACTCTGTTCCTTCTCTAAGAAGGTAGGGCGGTGTCCACTTTGCTTGTTCTCCCATTCTGATCCACTCCATTTTTGGCTAAAGAGAAGACTTATCTCTGTTTTGCTAGCTGGACAACTGCAGGGATAATCCCCCCCCCCATTTTGTCTAAGGGGTGGGGGAACACTTCACAGGCCCAACAGTATGTAAGATTATGTCCTTTTTCAGAGGCTGGTGAAAAGTAGGAGTGTCTCCCTGGCCCTGTGTTGACTTCAGGTACACTTGGAGAGCAGCTAGATGTCCCACACAAAATGAGAAATGGCTCCCACCTGTCTTGAAGCTCTGGATGAGGGGGGCTTTTCTCAGATTAAAAGATGCACTCACCAGTAGCAAGTTTTACTTGACTAGGGTGCAAATATGGTTGACAAACTATTTATTGAACTATTTGGATTTATTATCTGAATTTTTGTCTATCCCATCCCAATAATACAGGATGATTTACAATTAGACACACACAACTCAGTACAGTCAAGCATGACTTAAAGAATCTGAACAGAAACTATACCAACATTACTCTAGCACCCCAGTGCCAAATTTATCCCCATCTCCTTTCCTTCTGATCCTTTCCCTCTTTCCCAGGGAAGTCTGTTCCCTTCCCCAACCATCTATCTTTAGCTTTATTCTGTCTGAGAGATGTTCTTCTCCATTACTTGTGCAATGAAATAGGTGAAACTGTTATTGAACTCCGTGTGAATTGGGCAGCTTTTCCACTGAAGTGCAATATTTCATACATTATCAACTTATAGACTCTTGGTTAGAAGAAGACGTTTGTCGAAACGGCATCGCATTCCGGAGACCCCCGTCCCGTCGTTGTCATCTTCTATCTTTATGTACCTGAATTTACAACTTGAATGTATCATTATTATTTTTGTACATTTCATATTTACAACGGACGCGGAGCAGCAAGTACCGCCGCAGATTCGCCCGGGAGACACTCCGCCGGCGTCCAGATAGATAAAGGGGGCGTGGCCCAAGCACATTGCACAAGTAATGGAGAAGAACATCTCTCAGACAGAATAAAGCTTATGTGTTGTTCTGTCTGAGAGATGTTCTTCTCCATTACTTGTGCAATGAAATAGGTGAAACTGTTATTGAACATGTGAATTGGGCAGCTTTTCCATTGAAGTGCAATATTTCATACATTATCAATTTATATACTCTTGGTTAGAAGAAGACGTTTGTTGAAACGGCATTGCATTCCGAAAACCACCGTCTCGTCGTTGTCATCTTCTATCTTTATGTACCTGAATTTACAACTTGAATGTATCATTATTATTTTTGTACATTTCATATTTACAACTTTACGGTTTTCGTTAAAGAAATATTGAGCGCACTGTGTACAGCTCTTGTGGCTTTATTTTTGCATGTGCATCAAAATAACCACATGTTATTGCACACCCATTTTTTATAAAACCAGTCATAGCTTTTCATGATGCACACAGTGAAAAGTTTTGCTTGTAATCTATGGAACACAATCTATTTTATTCTGAAATTCTCTCATATGCTCCCGGGGAGATAGCGATGGTAAATTTCCTTTAAAGTAGTGAATAGTACAGATGAGAACAATATTGACAGCAGGAAATGGCAACGTGTAGGCTTGGTGGTCAGCAGCAGTCATATAGGGTGTTTCCTTTGGGAAATGTCATTGTGAATGTAAAGGGCACAGATTGCAGTACATGGGACATTGTTGTGGATCTCTTTTGAAAGAAAGTGATTATTCTTTGAGCAGTGACTCATTCAGTATGGCATTACTTTGTAGTCCAAAGGAGAGATTTGCAAAGTCTGCCGCAGATGCAGATCTGCCTCTCATAGTGCTGGTTAGTAAGTCATTCACATTCTATGGAGTTCATTCTCCAAGGCTTCATGACAGAGCCCTGCCTATACCCATCATCCAGTCAGTTTCCTCAGGCAGGTTGTGAATGCCAGAAGAGAAGCTTAGTGTGGAAGAGAACCTAATGGCACCAACGTTATGTGAGGTATTGGCGTCTTCAGGAGGAAGTATCAATAGTGATGGCTTAGAAACAGCACTGAGCAATTATCATAAGTAGAGGAAATGGAGCCCTGTGTAGGAGCAATAACTCTTTAACATTTAGCAATATGTTGCTTATGTGTCCTTAGAGACAGGACTTGTTCATGCAGAAGCAATCCCATTGTAACTGTTGTAGCCGGCATCTTTTAGAGATTGCTGTGAGATGCTACAGACATAGGCACAACCTCTGCTGGCTCATCGATGGCCGTGTTCACCCATATTGTGGATGAGGTTTTTTTACGTACTTTAGAGCCAGGCCCAGCAGCATGAATCTTCGTGGGCAGTTCGAATTTCTCTTCTGAAAGTGCTCTACATACTACACAGGTGGCACCACTGTTGCTGTTCAAAACATGGGAGTTTGAGGGCAGGCAAACAAGCCGTGAAGGGACTGTCTTGACTAAGCTGGACACAGAGCCATGAAGGGAAACCCCCAGACCCTTGAGATCTGATCCTTCCTGTAATCACTAGATGTCAACATTTCTTTTGTATACTCCCCAGGGAGTCAGTCGTGTCAGCATGCTAGGGGGCTGTGCTTGTTTCTTAGCAATAGCATCAAATATTTGTAAACGATTTAGGATGCAATTACAGCTGTTTATTCTGAAACAAAAAGTCTCATTTCTGTATCAAGAAAACACTTTTTTCATTCTGAATCAGTTATCCACATTTAAGATGTATTTGTATACACTGCCTTTTTGTAGAACCTTGAATTTTGTTTTCTTTCCTTTTGGGGACAGTGGAGATAAATAAAGCCATGGAGGATGGAGGGGAACAGTACAGATTCATTTGCAGAGGGAAATGTTCAGGGACTGAAGACACTCATTTCTGGGCAGCCAGACCCTGTGTGCTACAGAACATCTGTGTCTATATCCAGGGGTCATTTCCTGTGGGAGTGCACAGGAGCAGAGCTCCGGCAGTAAGGTGCCCAGGGGGCGGGCCCATGCAACAAGCCCCGCCCCCTGCTCCAAGCAGCCCTCAGTCGGGCCATGAGGAGCAAGAAGCAACCAGATAAGTTGCAGAGGGCCCCCCCCCGCCTGCCTTCAGGTACAAGCTCTCCCTCCTCTGTCCCCCCCCCCCAATAGCTAGCAATCCAAAACCGTCCAGTGGAGCCTGAGCGGTGGGTGTCGCCTTCTGACACACTTTCGGTGATGTCAGGGGGTGTGGCATATGCAAATAAGTTATGCTAATAGGTGCCCCTGCACCTCTTTTTCTACGAAATGACCCCTGTCTATATCTACCTGTGGCCAGTCTTTTTCCATCTGCAGAAAGGAGGGAATAATTAAACTGAATAAGGGTGATGCAACCCATGCAAAGATATGAGTGATGTTGTATGAGCAGCCGCTTAACGTGCCATTAATCTCCTATGCAGACGTAGACCTAGAGGTGCAGGGTCCAGAATCTTACCTTCCCAGCCACTGTACAGCCCTTTATGAGTATATTCATTTTCAGTATGCATGGCCATAAGAGATAATATATTTTATTTCTATAATTTTATACTGCTGAATGAGTCCTTAAACCAAACTTTGCAAAACAGCTGTTCATGCAGTAGTAGTTATAGTTGTTGTTATTATTATCATTATTATTATACTACATTAGATATTAGAACTGCCCCATAAAGCTGTTTCATTCAGCAATGATTAACATAAAAAACATAAACCCCATCATTATTCCATAAAAGCTGTTGGAGCAGAAAAGATGCTTTTGTTTCAAATACCTGCAGGGGTTATGCTTGTGCAGCATGAAATACACAACTTTGACATCCACTGAGAATTGAATTGCACATTCAGAAATACGATATTATACAGTCTTCCTCAGAATATACCAGTGCAAGATAGTTGATGGACATTGACTGCATGTTTGAATACTTCCTGTTGAGTGCAAAAATTTTGCAAACAAACAAAAACCCTCCTTGCATGAAAAAGATAGAGACGCCAAGGGGGAAAGATTCTAGTTGAGCCTGGCCCTGTCTTTGTTCAGTGAATTTTTGTGTGGGCATCATTGCGATGTGCGTTCCTCCACCTGCATTTGGAGTTGGTAGTTTCTGAAGTGCTATACAGTGCAGTATTTCTGAACATGTGGTTTGGTTCTGAATGTCTCTTGTAATACTACAACTTTGCCTGATGTGTACGAAACCATTGTATTGTCATTTTCTAATTAGATTGCCTACTGCTGTGCAAGGGAGAGTAATCGTGAAAGAGAACAGCAGCCATATGGATTATTTGAGAACCATTTAAAAGCCATTGTGCTGAATGGCATTCCAGGAAAATAATTCAAAGTTAATTTGTTTTGGTTCCTTCTACTGAGTAAATGACAGGATCTACAACAGGACATCTTTCTGTTGTCATCTGGCTTGTCTGGACATTCCTCACAGCCAGTGGTTCTCAACCTTCCTAATTAAACCCTTTAATACAGTTCCTCATGTTGTGGTGACCCCCAACCATAAAATTATTTTCGTTGCTACTTCATAACTGTAATTTTGCTACTGTTATGAATCGTAATGTAAATATCTGATATGCAGGATGTATTTTCATTGTTACAAATTGAACATAATTAAAGCATAGTGATTTAATCACAAAAACAATAACACCATTGAAAATTTGTGTTTTCCAATGGTCTTAGGCGACCCCTGTGAAAGGGTCGTTCGACCCCCAAAGGGGTCACGACCCACAGGTTGAGAACCGCTGCTCACAGCCCTTGGACTTTGCCAAATGTAAGCCTGGTGATTTCCATTCTGCCAATACTCACCAAACCTCTTAGCCCAGAATTACTTTTTGCCCCATAAAACTGAAAGAATTGGCCTGTTGTCCGCCATCGGGATTTTGCCAGCTCTTCCCATACACACGAATAGCAGCCGAAGCACTGTGACTATCCATGACAGAGGTAGAAAAGGTCAGAATGACCATGAGGTTGAAAACCATCAGTGACTGGGTGGTATGTTAAAATATTCCTCAGTTCCTTGGACCTGTGTTGCAGGCATAGCAAAAAGAGAAATGCAAGATGGACCTAGTTCTTTGAGCACTGCTGTACCCAGACTTCACTAAAATGAAATGAGAATGTATAGAGCTGGGAACAGCACAGCAAGCAGCTAGTAACAATGATGAGGCAGGAAGAAGAGCAACCGTGAATGGTAGTTCTCATCACAGAATAGTCCTGCTGACCCATGAGCCTCATTCCGTTCCGGAATCAGGGCTGTTTTTGGGCAGGAACGCACAGGAACGGAGTTCTGGCTGGCTTCAGAGTTGGCCACGCCCACTACAGCCAAAACCTCTGTGTGCACAAGTACAGAGGGAAGGCCTGCGAGGCGGTTGGGCCAGGGGGCTCCTGTGGAAGCCTCTTCGGGGGGGGGCTGGAAGGTCAAGCAAATGAACCCCAGCCCATTAACATCATGGCAGCATAGCTGACATTGGGCAGAAAATCAGGATGATCAATGAGTGCCTAGATGCCTTGGACAGCCTCCCCGTGCCTTCCCTGGCCTGTCCAAGGGCCAGCTTGCCTGGGCGCTCCACAGCTGTGGGGTGCCCGGATAAGCCAAGGAGGGAATTTGGGGATCTGAGGGTGGTGGGGTTTGGGGGGCTTCGGGGGGGGGCTTGCCCGGGCAAGCCAAGGGAAGGCATGGGGTGTAGGGTTGCCAAATAGAAAAATCTTACCGGCGGGGGAGCGTCCTGTCACTCCGGGAGCCGGCCTGGGACGTGCGCGCGTGCGCGCTTCCAGAGCTTCACCGGAAGTGACGTCACACGCTGGGCGGGGCCACACCATTTGAGGGGAAAACTCTTTGTTTTCCCCTCAAATGG
>NW_015165955.1:86307-100007 GCF_001447785.1 Gekko japonicus
TTCCCCCGGGCCCCGATTCCGCGGGAGCGGGAATCGGGAATCGGGGCTCAAAACCGGGGGGAATTCCGCCCCCCGGGGGGATTTGGGAACCCTAATGGGGTGTGGCCTAATATGCTAATGAGTTTCTGCCATTGGGTGTGGCCTAATATGCTAATGAGTTCTGTCTACAAAAAAAGCCTACCCGGAATAGAATGCATTTCTCCACAGTCCTCATCCTTTAGTAACAATTATTTGTCCTCCCTCTCTCTCTCTCTCTCTCTCTCTCTCTCTCTCTCTCTCTCTCTCTCTCTCTGCTCAGGAGTAAAGAGGGTGTCTAATCTAGCACTGCCAACTGGAACGTTTTCAGAATCGCTATCAGTACTGTTTTGTTTCTTTTTCATTTTACTGCCACTAGTATTTCTGTAGCAACACAAAGCAAACGAAGGAATAAAGTTGCCAAATCTAATAGACTGGCCAAGTAGTCAGAGATGGTGATGACATTTGGCTTTCTGTTGAATCCTGTCTTTGGGCATTGACTACGGTTGCTGTGCCCTGACCTGGCTAGACCACCAAGGACTACCAGGCTGTAGCTTGGAGGCAGGCAGTGGCAAGCCACCCCTGAACATCTCTTGCCTTGGAAACCCCACGGGGTCGCTGGTAAGTCAGCTGTAACGTGATGGCACTCTCCACCAAGGTTGCTGTATCCTTCATTCTGCCTCTTACACACTTCTTTCAGGGCTCTTTTTGTAGCAGGAACTCCCCTGCATACTAGGCGACACACCCCTAATGTAGCCAATCCTCCAAGAGCTTGCAGTCGCCCCTGTATGAAGAGCTCTGTCAACTTGTGGAGGATTGGCTATATTAGGGGTGTGTCGCCTAATATGCAGAGGAGTTCCTGCCAGTGTTCCCTCTAAGCTGAGTTAGTGTGAGCTAGCTCACAGTTTTTTAGCCTCCAGCTCATACATTTTTGTCTTAGCTCAGGAAGGAAACTAATTTATGCAGTAACCAAATCGTTCGCTCACAACTTTAATGCCAGTAACTCACAAAGTATAATTTTTGCTCACAAGACCCCATAGCTTAGAGGGAACATTGGTTCCTGCTACAAAAAGAGCCCTTATCATTATCATTCATTATAGTGGGGGTTGAGTGCTTGAGAAAATAGGCTCTCCTCATCATGTGTGTAAGGTGCTGTCAAGTCGCAGCCAACGTACTGTGACCTTGTAGGGTTTCCCAGGCAAGAGACGCGACCCTGGACTTCCGTCCAAACCCTAAGCAGAGCTCCCCTTGCTTTGCTTCTGAGATCTGGTGGGATCGGACTCGCCTGGGCATCCTCATCGCAGAACAGACCGTTTGATGAGCTGACTATTAAAAGCAGTAGTTTCCCACTCGAGTATGTGCCCTTTCAATGCACATTGAGCGGTGCCATGCCGAATGACATTTTTTACTCTTGGCAAACAAATTGAGAATTGGATAAGCTGCCACCACGGGCAGAAAATAACAAAAGATATCAGGAGCGGGACAGCTGTGTACTTCTAGACTGCATCCCTGCACATGCATTCCTCTATGTAAAAAGCTGGTGAAGATGTTACAGAATCCACTTTTGCATAGTCAGTCGCTAACACCTGTGTGGTAACATCTACAAATACTCACTACCATTTGCATTTCCACACTGGTGACATGTGCTGATGGGAGCAGGGACAATTGCAAGCTGATAATCATTAGGATTGTGCCAATTCCCTCAGCCGTGATCTGTGGCTCCATTAGGACTTGGGTTCAGCTCTAGTTGTCTTCCAGAGACAAAAGAGACATTTGAGGGTAGTTAATAATGGAGACCGACATTATGACTTCTTCTCCAATATATATTTCCAACAATACTGAATCCCAGAGTTTGAGCAGAACTTCAGTAGTGGCAGATTTTGTAAGCATACCTAGTGTTGGATCGTATGATGACAGTTTTTAAACATTACTACAGACAACTGGTAGGAACAAGTGACTGGGTTCAAAACTGGGCCGGTGTAGGCGTTGCATTATTACAACAAATGGGCCTAAGTCACCAATTAAAATTCAAGCTTTGAGTCCAGGGGCACTTTTAAGACCAACAAAGTTTTAGTCAAGGTATGAGCCTGTGTGTGCATGCACATTTCCTCAGATGCATTGAACTGGAAGTTAATAGGCAGGCAGTGGACAGCAACTTAGCATACAACGTAATGAAGAAACATGCAAAGACCAAGCAGGAATAGCAAGCTAAGTTTATATAGCCACCATTTGTTTGGATTTAATTACAGGGGGAAACAGTGGAGCAAATAAATATGTCAAAATAGTCTCTTATTTTGACCTATTGATTTGCTCCACTGTTTTTCCCATAATTCAATCCAAACAAATGGTGACCATATAAACTTAGCTTGTTATTCCTGTTTGGCCTTTGCACCTGTTAACACATCATTATGTTGTATGCTAATTTGCTGTTCACCTGTATGTGTGGACTGTTAACTTCCAATTCAGTGTATCTGAGGACGCGTGCGTGCACACCTTTGTTCTACTACTTCAGCCAACATGGTTCAAGCTATGAATTGGCTTAAAGACAGCAATTATTTTGTATGTTGCCATGTAAATCTTCAACTCTTCCTATAGCTACAAGCCGTACAACTACTTTGATTACCCCGACCTTCACTCCCCAAAGGAGTCTCAGAGTGGTTTACAATCTCCTTTCCCTTCCCCTCCCCACAACAGGCACCCTGTGAGCAATGTTCCCTCTAAGCTGTGGAGTCTTGTGAGCAAACATTCTACTTTGTGAGCTACTGGCATGAAAGTTGTGAGTGAGCAATTTGGCTGCTGCAAACATTAGTTTGCTCTGGAGACATCCTTCCTGAGCCAAGGCAAAAATGTGTGAGCCAGAGGCTAAAAAACAGTGAGCTAGCTCACACTAACTCAGCTTAGCGGGAACCCTGCCTGTGAGGTAGGTGGGGCTGAGAGAGCTCTTCTGAGAACTGCTCTTGAGAGACAGCTCTGAGAGAACTTGTGACTGACCCAAGGTCACACCAGCAGCTGCATGTGGAGAAGTGGGGAGTCAGACCCGGTTCTCCCAGATTAGAGTCCACACTCCTAAGCACTACACCAAACTGGCTCTATAATAGGCTTTATGCTTCTTGTATATCATGTTTGTTTTATGATTTTCTTATTTTATCTGTACACTTAGATTAGTGGATTGTTTTTAAAGGTTTTTTTTCCACGTAACATTTGATCCACCGCTCTGACCCTGCTCTGTGGGGAGAGTGGTGTAGACGTTTAGGTGGTGATGCTGATGATGTTACTGGCCTGAAAACATTTTTAGTAGCTTCCTTCCCCACTCATACTGTGTTAAATCATTTGTGGTCCAAAAGAAGAAAATAACCAATTTCTTGTAAATTTTTCTACCTGGACCCTAAAAATAACCCTGTTGGTCTCTAGGGCGCTACTAGAATTGAATCTAGCTGAACGGTTTACCAGGTCATTTGCCTACCTCTGGTGCTTGCTCCCTAAAGGACCTCTTTGTTCAGGTAAACAGTATAACAAGCACCAGTCACAGTGAGAAGAGCTGTTCTGCGTCACCCACACGGAGAAACCAGGCCGGGAGGGACAGAGGCCCTGGCTGATCACAAATGCTGTAAACAGACGAGAGCTCATCAGGATGCACAGCACTAAAGAAATAATTAGCCAACTTTGTCTCAGTGAGCTAATTAAAGCCCCAGAGGAAAGGAACACAATGCCCTATCGAGGTGGCATAATAGTCCAGTGACTGTTTCGGAGAGGAAGGATTTCTTCCGCCGCTTTGGAACTTTGAGCCAGAAGTATGAAAGAAGTTTATTGCCACACGCGGCTGCTTTGAAAACGCAGGGAGGAAGGCGGACTGGCACGGTGATCGCATTTGTGGGGTCTAGAGGAGGCCTGTCTCACTTGGGAACTGCAGATTTAGTTTACACCCTGTGGCAACAGGGGGATAGTTTTAAGTGTCGCACACTTGCCTAGTTTCCTGCGGCAGCAGAGTCCAAAAAGGTCAGTGCTGGTCCACTCCAAAGGACCACAAGCTGGCATGAAGAATTCTGTTTCTCACAACCTAATTGATGTGCAGCTTGCAGCTGGGTCTCAAACCGTGGAGGAGCAGCACAAGCTGACTAAAAATTGAACAAATAGACTCTTTCCACCACCACCACCACCCTCCTCCCCCACCTCCTTTCTAGGGCGCCTGAAAGCGGCGGTAGAATCAAAAGCTTGTGTGTTCTTCGGCAGGGAAGCTTCCTCTCTGCAGCTGCCCGGAGAAGCTGGCTTGTGTGCGCTCGGTGGGAGGAGGTGCGGCCAGGCGATGCCCCTGTGCCAGAGCCCTTACACGGTTGTTCCATGCAGAGGCCCCTGCAAATAGATGCTTCACCGAATTCAGCAACAGCAGCGTAAAAGTTTCCATCTCTCTCTTCCTTTTCTTTTTTAGAAAAGATGTGTTTGTCTTGGATCCTAGCAGTGAGTTTCAGAGTTTGTTTCTAAAGCACAGGGAACTTTCCCTGTTTCCTGAACTTATAGAGGAAGCTATTCAGAAGCAGACTGCTCTTGATCCAAGTTCATTCCCAGGTTTTGGTAAGGACGTGGTTTGTTTAAGAGGGAGAGGCAAAGGAGGGTGGGTGGGGAGCAGCTACAGATTGTTCTTGTACATGAGCCTGGGCAGGTAGTAGAGTTGCCAGCCTCCAGGTGGGGCCTGGGATCTCCCACTTTTACAGCTGTCACCAGCTGACAGAGATCAGCTCCCCTGGAGAAAATGGCTGCTTTGAAGGGTGGGCTCTATGGCATTGCGCCATGCTGAGTCCCAGGGCCGGCTCACCCGCTAGGCGAACTAGGCGTTCGCCTAGAGCACTGGGTCCTTGATGGGGCGACGGGATCTGGATGGGGCCCTGAACTGTGAGTCCCCAGCTAGCCAGCCCCACGCGTCCCCTGCCACCCCCGAGCGCTGCCAGCTGCTGCAGTAGCTTCCCCGCGGCCAGGAAGGCAGCAGCAGGCGGCCCGATCCCCCCCTTCTCCTCCTCCTAGCCGACCCAGCCCCATGGAGCGGAAGAGGAGACAGAGCAGAGAGAGAGAGAGAACTACGTGCAGCCCGCACAAAATGGGAGTCCCCCCTCCCATTTTGCTCTCCAAGGCAGAGAAGATGGACGCCCTTGTTTTTCGCAGCCTCTGATGCCAGGGAAGGGGGGCACAGCCTGGGCATGGCGTTCTCCTCCCGCCCGCCCCCCCTACCTTGGCGACCGTGCCGGGCAGCTGGAGGCTCTGTGCGCAGCGCACCTGGCAGGCGGAGATGTCACCCAGCTGCGCCGCGAAGGGGTCGCCAGTGGAGAGGCACAAGTCAGGGCCGGCCCAAGGGCCGGCCAGGGCAGAGTGGAGCAGCCGCCACCGGCCATCCTGCCAGGGAGGGAAGGGGGCTCCGGCTGGGCTTCAGTGCCACCTGGGGGCTGCGGCAAGAGAGAGGAGACGGGAGCTGCCGATGGTGGTGGAGGAGGAAGGGAAGGAGGCAGAGAGGTGTTGGTGGTGCGTCAGGGGCGTGCCGGGCGAGCAGGCGGCCTGGGAGGGAGGGAAGGAGAGAGGTGCCGGGGCTGAAGGCAGGGGCGCAGGGAGGAGAGAGAGAAAGAGGGCAGTGGCAACCAAGCCGGGCCTGGCTAAACAGAGAGGTGCCGGGGCTCAGGATGGATGGACAGATGCAGCCGAGCTAGGCTCCACCGGGAGGTTGGCAACGCCCGTAATTCGGGGGGAGGCGCGTTGGGGGTGCCAGAAGGTAGAAACCCTCAAGCCGGCCCTGCTGAGGCCCCTCCCCAAACCCCGCCCTCTCCTGGTTCCACCCCCAAAGTCTCCAGGTATTTTCCAACCCAGACCTGGCAACCCCAGCAGGTAGAGCATTTTGGCAGTGACTTTCTAGACCACCTTTAAGATGCTCATGGACTCCTGTTTTATGTTGTTGCTGTAGACTGCTATGGACTAGCATAGAGATGTTAGTCGTTTGTTGCAGGAAATCCACTTTATTTCCCCCTCCCCCATTCACACTAGGCCCTCTACTGTACTATCTTTGGGGAAAATGCAGGCAACCCCACCCCTTCCAGCTTATATGTCCAGTCAGGTTTAGAGTATCATGTGTTATTTATTTATTTATTTATTTATTTATTTATTTATTATTTTAACTTTTACCCCGCCCTCCCCGCCAAGGCAGGCTCAGGGCGACTTACATAAAACCCAGTAAAAACAAATATGCAACTCGGTATAAAAATTGTGAATTCATAGATTTCTGTTGGTTCACATTCATAATTTCACAGGCAACGAGTCTCTTTCTCACTCAGTCACTCACCAACTTTCTCTCTCTCTCTCTCTCTCTCTCTCTCTCTCTCTCTCTCTCTCTCTCTCTCTCACACACACACACACACACACACACACACAATTTAGAAGCCCCATCAAAATCTGAGGCTGTAAGCAATAGTTTACTTAGCGATAAGAATGATTGCAGTCTAGCAGGAACCCCCATTTCTCAAGAGAAACTGAGAGCTTACCAGCAAAATCATCAGTCATGTGTAACATCCCCATCCTTTAATGCGAGCCGGCTTGGTGTAGTGGTTAAGACCAGCGGACTCTAATCTGGAGACCTGGTTCTGATTCCCCACTCCTCCTCCACATGAAGCCGACTGGGTGAGCTTGTGCCAGTCAGAATTATCTTTGAACCCTCTCAGCCCCACCTACCTCACAAGGTGTTTGTTGTAAGGAGGGAAGGTGATTGTAAGCCGCTCCGAGTGTGTGTCTATGTACATGCATGTTTGTGCACGTGTGTGTGTGTGTGTGTGTGTGTGTGTGAGTGTGTGTGTGTGTGAGAGAGAGAGAGAGAGAGAGAGAGAGAGAGAGAGAGAGAATGCAAAATTTGTCCTGGATACTTGCCTCTCCTCTTAATGGCATAGGTGGCAATCCTAAAAACGCTTTCCTGGGATCAAGCACCAATAATTAACATGGAATTTACTTCTGTATGAACTTGATTAGGATTTCTCCCATAGCCTCCCTGCTTTTTTCCAAAAAATAAGGCAGGTGTACAGCAGTGTTCCCTCTATTCCCCCCCATTGAGCACAGCTGTTCACATCCTGAGCAGAATATAACTGCTGTGATCTTAAAATGGGCATTGGACAGTGCAAGACCCTGTGCGGCTCCCAACTGCTGCTGAGCGGAGCTTCCTGTGTTAATGAGCAGCCGCTCACATGCACCACTTATAGGGAGCACTGGAGTGGTAGTTCTCAACTACAGCAAGGTTAATCTTGTACCCCAATACAGATAGTGAGCTCTTAGTGCTAAATGCAGATTAGTGCTACTCAGGACTCTTTTTGTAGAAAAAGCCCAGCAGGAGCTCATTAGCATAATAGGGCACACCCAACAGCAGAAACTCATTAGCATATTAGGCCACACCCCTGACAGCACAGCTCATTAGCACATTAGGCCGCACCCCCATGTTACCAGAAGTGTGCTCATCCAGCCACACCCACCTTTTGCTTGTTATTCTGTTTACCTTGTTTGTTGTCAAAACCCAGGGCTTTTTTGTAGCAGGAACTCCTTTGCATGTTAGGCTACACACCCCTAATGTAGCCAGTCCTAATGAGTTTCTGCTGTTGGGTGTGGCCTATTATGCTAATGAGTTCCTGCTGGGCGTGGCCAACTTGGGAGCCAGCTGGAACTCCGTTCCTGTGCGTTCCTGCCCAAAAATAGCCCTGGTGCTACTTTTTCTGTCTTCCTGAAAAGTCCCTTAGTGGGGGCAAGTGTAGGTAATTCTGTTCTTGGAGATCATCTTTTTTCCTGGTAAGTATCTGGCATTTTTATAAGCCCAGAGTAGCTTTAGCCACTGCATCGTTCAGTACTTGACACAACATTGCATGTACTTCTAGTCTGATCCATAGTGAGCAATACTTGATAGATCAGTCACTCAGGGATTCCTCCAACCTTCTACAGGGAATGAAAAATGAAAGCTTTTCTTGCTTATCAAACCATTTGCTTCCATTGGTTTTGGTGATGTCAATAAAAGTTTCTCTTAAAACTGCAAAGGTAAGGTCCTGCTGGTCTTAACCACCACACCTTTCAGGCAACTGCAGCAAGTCCTGGCTGTGCTTATTTAATGGATGTCATCTGTGACTGAGTGCTTGGCTTGCAGACTGAGGGCTCAGGCACTGTGGGCTCCATCCCTGTTTTTTCATGCTCATTTGCTGTATGACAATATTCCAGCCCTTTTTGCTTGTCTGTTAAAAACAGGTGGCAATAAATTCTCCCCTGACTCCTGGTGGGAGAGCTGGATTAGACCTCTAATGGTACAGAACATCCTGCCAGTGTCAGAAGAAAGGTGATGTAGGCAGGGGCGGATGAAGGCTCACTGGTGCCCTAAGCACTGACCCATCTTGGTGCCCCCCTCCTTTCCACACTGACCCCCAGTCCATTTTAGTGGTTGACCTGTCTGCCCAGATAGACAATGCATGGTGCAGCGATACAAAAATGTATCCATAGGATAGCACAATATACTGTACAAACTAAGCCTATGACACTGCACCTCACCAACAAAAAATAGAAGATAACCCTAGGGTGCACCATGATCAATTTGCATTAGTTTGATCAATTTTATCATTTTTTTTTTACAAATCTTCATTCGTTTTTTTTTCCTTTTCACCCTTTCCCCAATTTTGTGGTGCCCCCTTCAGCCCCAGTGCCCTAAGCACGTGCTTAGTGTGCTTAATGGTTAATCCGGCCATGGACGTAGGAATTCATGGAGCTTTTACTTAGAGATAGCTGTGTGTTGGACTGTACAATTAGGCTCCTTCCGGTCCAGAGCATTTCTAAAGTCATTTGATGTACAGTGACTCTCTGAAATAAAAATCCATAGAAATCCTTTGCATCCCAAAATGGGGCTACTTTGTCCCCTGGAGGCCTTATTTCCCACACAGTTCAAAAATGACAGTGCTTCTACAAAATAACTATTTCTGCTTCTCTTACGTTTCTGATTGTCAAATGATATGCTTTCAAACTGGACCTATTTCTGCGTTGATGTACTATCAAAGAAAACTATTTAGGTCTGCTTGTTCCCTCTCTGCAAGCAAACCAGTACATCAGGGGTATAGATATGCAACAGGAGAAGAGGTCAAAGACAAGGTGACAGCACAAAGGACTCAACCTTTTGCTTCAATCGTTTCTTGCTGAGAGTTCAGAATAAAGGCCAGGCACATGGTTAATTTTAGCCATTTAGCATGAAGGGCCCTGTGCTATCAGAGAGTAATTGTAGATATTCACGTGTGGCATAAGGATGGGCCATTGCTAGGTATACAGTTCCAGAACATACAGCTTATAAACGAAGCCATGGTCGTGGTTGAATCTGCTCCTAAAGCAATGTTAATATTCTATGCAGGATTGAGTCATGAAGCATTGCCATGTACATTAGCTATGAGTTCCTTGCAGGATGGACTGAATGCAACTGTAAGGAAGAAATATTGATGAGCATGTGGGAATTTCATAACCTATGGTCGCGTAATTTATATGACACTTGATGTGGAAGAATCAAATAGCAAATTTATGAGCAGATCTGCCTCCTACCAGTAGAGGGCAGTGATGCACTCATGCGAGTTGATTTTTTTTAAGTCTGCAGAACAATTTTTTTAATGTCTTCATAAATTAAAATTCCGTACAATCAGTTTTACCTTGTCTGTGAAGTAATCCTTTTAAGAAATCGATTACATTCTAACTTCAAAGTATGCATACATGCCATGTGAAACACAATGGCTGGGGATATTTTTGAGCAGGAACGCACAGGAATGGAGTTCCGGCTGGCTTCAGAGTTGGCCACGCCCAGGGCTCTAGTCGGGGGGGAGCTCTCAGGTACGGAGCTCCGGAAGAGAACCTCTAGGGGGCGGGCCGCGGCGGTCCTGGCTACAGAGGGAAGGCCTGGAGAGCGACCCCCCCAGCGACTCCGAGGTGGGCGGGCTGGGGGGGGGCCCTGGAAGGATGGGGGTGGCATTTAAATGCCTCCCTGTGTCAGGTTCTATAGTCAGATCACACCGCACAGCGCTTCATAAGAAGTATTCTGTTTATTGGTAGTTCATAACTATGAGACTTGAACGGTTTTTGTCAGGAATGGCCCAAAGCAGCAGGGCCCCCAAAGTTATAGTAGTTTCAAAGCACCTCCCATTACAAGCATAAGTCAATAAGCATTGTGCATGATCCCGTGTGCGCGAGAGAAAAGTGAGCTGGAGAAAGTGAGCCGTTCGTTCCCAGCAGGTCAGGAGCAGCTGGAAGCCCAAGGGCAAAAAAGCAGACACAGATAACAACCCAGTCAGGAGACATCGTTAGTGTACCGGGAGGGAGGATCACTCCCCACACATTCCAAAGACATGGCAGTGTTAACTGACACCCTGTGCCTTCCCCGGCTTGTCCAAGGGCCAACTTGCCTGGGCTCCCCGCAGCCGCGGGGTGCCCGGGCAAGCCAAGGGAAGGCAGTTTAAACTCCCTTCCCTTCCCTTCAAGGGGGGGCTTGCCCAGGCTCCCCCCAGCCGCAGGGCACCCGGGCAAGCCAACCGTCCAAGGGAAGGCATGGAGGTGTGATCTAATATGCTAATGGAT
This sequence comes from Gekko japonicus, assembly GCF_001447785.1. Lineage (NCBI taxonomy): Eukaryota > Metazoa > Chordata > Lepidosauria > Squamata > Gekkonidae > Gekko > Gekko japonicus. The sequence goes on from NW_015165955.1 coordinate 96,916, forward strand.
TTCTGCTGTTGGGTGTGGCCTGTTATGCTAATGAGTTCCTGCTGGGCTGCACAATGCTATCTCATGTGACTTTTTCTATGAATAGCATATCTATGTGGACAAGGCCTATCCATCACATTTTTATCCTGCCTTCCCTCTAAGAAGCTCAGAGCAGCCTACATAGTCCTCGTCTCATCCATTTTATTCTCAGAAAAACCCTGGTAGGTTGGGTAGGCTGAGAGAGAGTAAGTATCTAAAGTCACCCAGCAAGCTTGATGGTTCATGTGGGATTTGAACCCGGGTCTTCCTGTACCTAGTCCAGCATCCTAACCACTGTACTATATTAGCCTTTTATTACAGGATTTATTTCCTGATAAAACAAGTTATAGTGATTATTTCTTATTGGGTGTTGTAAATAAGAAGCGGGAGACTGACCAGTTATGAAGGTGCACAGAGAGTTTGTATATATTCACCTTTATAACTATATTTACAGGCTATTGAACAGCATGTCGTGCCTTAGTCTATGAGAGCTAAGTCCCCTCCAGCTTACTAAGCGGATAGCTATTATGCTAAATCCCAGCCAATTTCTAACAGGGTGATGTAATCACTAGCTCTAGCAAGCCCAGAAAGAGCAACACCTGCTAGAAAACACCTGGCTGTAATTACATGATTACTAGCATGACAGCTAGGTCTGACAAACAGATCAAACGGATCTATAGTAACTGCTTGCTACCTCTATCACTCTGACATATATCTCAATATTTCTTCCATCCAACCTCTTCACAGCAGGCACTGGTGATTTTGTTTGTGCTTCTCTCCTGTCTCAGAATGACTCAGAAAGTCACCGTATATTTGAATGCAGGGATGTGTTCTTGTTCCTTCCCACACTGCATCTGGTAATGGTAGTAATGGTATGATGTACACAGGTAGTCAGTAGCTTGTTCTCATCAATTGTCTTACCAGTAGTTTCTTCAGTGTGAATGGGACAACCCTATAACACAGAGGTGTCAAACTCATTTGTTACAAGGGCCAAATCTGACATAAATTTCACTTTGTTGGGCCTGGCCATGTGTGCTATAAAATGTAACACAAGGTGCCAGAGATATAAACATTATAAAGGTGATTTCAGATGTCGAATGGCAGTAGCAGGTGAATGACAATAGCAGGCTTGAGATTTATATACCGCCCATGACCCCTAATGGGTCTCAGAGCGGTTTACACTGTTACTACCATTATTTATAGTAGTTAATTAACCTACCTAGGGCCACATATTTCACAGGGGAGGGGACTGCCTACCGACACCCTTTTAGCAGCGCGTTCTATCTTCTTCTCCCGGCGGGCTGCGGGTATTATTCTGGCGTCTTCAGGGTAACCAGCAACCACCTCCAGCAGGCTCGATGTTTTGCGTGTGACTGCTTTCGGCTGCAGCTTTCCGGCTTACGTCCCTCAGGCTCCTGCCGTGCTACGCCGTCTCACACCCACATTGCCGTGGCTCCGACTCCGTCCGCCTCCGTCCGGTCTGGTCACCGCCTCCTTAGATCACCAGGAACTCCGCTGCCATTGTTGTTGCTGCCGCTGTCGTCTCCGCCGCCACCGCCAACCCTCCTGGCACGGAACCAGGAGGTGGATGCCCCCTGCCACCTAGGGCAGGTACCCATTTATCTACTTGTTTTTACTTTCGAACCGCTGGGTTTGCGGGAGCTGGGACACAGGGCCGGAAGCTCACTCCGGCCGCGGTGGAGTCTCGAACAGCCATTGAGGCTGTTCGCTATAGTTGTTACTTTGCAGGCGTTGTACTTTGTTGTTAATAAGCTTTTACTGTTTCATTTTTATGATTTTCTCAGAAGAGGCTTGGGAATTATTTAAGCATACTTTGCAAGCAGTACAGTGAAATAATTAATATATTTCTCTACATATATTACACAAAAGTGAACTGAATATTAATCCATCTAAATTGTGTGAGGAAATCTAGAATCACATTAATGTAATCCTCTTTAAAAGAAGGGGGAACCCAGAAAAGCATTTTTCCTCCCTACGTGTTCCATTCTCTCTCTGCATTTTCCATTCTTTTTTAGTAAATGAATATTTGGGAAGCATTTGCCCAACAAAGGTTAGGCTAGATAGCAGGGCTTTGTAAGATGCTAGCTTTTTACCGCATCCAATTAATGAAAAGATGCTTCACTCTTGACAAGGTTCTTTTGCAACCTGATCATTAATTTACAACAGCATTTTTCTTTAGGTTACTAGATTTTGCTTTGCTACTTTCAAAGAAAAATTATGGCCCAGTGATTGCCCAGACCTACTCCAGGTTTTCTTGGATAACTCATCTGGTCTGGACATTTTTCAGTCTTGCTTCAGGTTGGGCCGTGGAACAGAGACTACGCTGGTGGCTTCAGTTGATGACTTCTGTCTGAATATAGACTGCACAATCCAGGGCTCATCTAAGAACACAAAAAGAGCCCTGCTCGATCAGACCAGTGGTCCATCTAGTCCAGCCTCCTGTCTCACACAGGGGCCAACCAGTTCCCCTGGAGGGCCAACAACAGGGCATAGAGGCTGATGTTGCCTCCTGGCTCTGGGATTCAGTGGCCATGAATGTGGAGGTTCCCCTTGGTCACCATGGCTAGTATCCGCATGTAGACCTTTCCTCCATTAAGCTATATAATCCCCCTTTAAAGCTGTTTATTCCTGTGGCCATCACGACATCCTCTGGCAATGAATTCCACATTTTAATCACTCTCTGTGTAAAGAAGTATTTCTCTTTGTCCCTCCTGAACCTCCTGCCCATCAGCTTCACTGGACACTCTCAAGTTCTAGTATTTTGGGAGAGGGAGAAAAAGTTCTCTTTGTCAACTCTCTCCACCCCATGTATAATTTTATAAACCTCTATCATGTGCCTGCTTTGTCGTCTCTTTTCTAAACTGGAAAATCCCAAACTCATCAGCTTTTCCTCAGAGGCAGGGCTTTTTTTGTAGATAAAGCCCAGCAGGAACTCATTAGCATAATAGGCCACACCCAACAGCAGAAACTCATTAGCATATTAGGCCACACCCCTGACAGCACAGCTTGTTGGCATATTAGGCCACACCCCCATGTTACCAGAAGTGTGCTCA
>NW_015165955.1:100486-100616 GCF_001447785.1 Gekko japonicus
ACACTTACATTGAGCTATCCACTTTTGTTGTTCAGTCGCGCAGTCGAGTCTGACTCTTCGCGACCCCATGGACCAGATCATGCTAGGCCCTCCTGTCTTCCGCCGTCCTCTGAAGTTTGCTCAATTTCAT
>NW_015165955.1:103179-106145 GCF_001447785.1 Gekko japonicus
CCAGAAAGAGCAACACCTGCTAGAAAACACCTGGCTGTAATTACATGATTACTAGCATGACAGCTAGGTCTGACAAACAGATCAAACTGATCTATAGTAACTGCTTGCTACCTCTATCACTCTGACATATATCTCAATATTTCTTCCATCCAACCTCTTCACAGCAGGCACTGGTGATTTTGTTTGTGCTTCTCTCCTGTCTCAGAATGACTCAGAAAGTCACCGTATATTTGAATGCAGGGATGTGTTCTTGTTCCTTCCCACACTGCATCTGGTAATGGTAGTAATGGTATGATGTACACAGGTAGTCAGTAGCTTGTTCTCATCAATTGTCTTACCAGTAGTTTCTTCAGTGTGAATGGGACAACCCTATAACACAGAGGTGTCAAACTCATTTGTTACAAGGGCCAAATCTGACATAAATTTCACTTTGTTGGGCCTGGCCATGTGTGCTATAAAATGTAACACAAGGTGCCAGAGATATAAACATTATAAAGGTGATTTCAGATGTCGAATGGCAGTAGCAGGTGAATGACAATAGCAGGCTTGATTGGATTAGGTGTGATATGCAGAAGGGTAGTAGGTGTGGAGATACCTGTGCTGGTAATGAGACAGGAAACCTAGGTCTCAATTCCATCCAGGAGGATTCAGTCCAGGAGTCTGACATTAGAAACCACAACATTCAGTTGCTGACCTAAAAGTAGCAGTGCTCTTACAAAGGAATTTCAAAGGGAGATTAGAAAGAGAGGCTGCTGAATTGCAATTGATAACGAAACTCAAGACAACGCATCCTCCTGGACTGAACTGAGATCTAGTTTTCCTGTCTCATTACTAATGTGTACTATTATCATTTGGCATCTGAAATCACTCCACTCTCCAAGATATAAGGACCAATCCACATGTTCGAATTCATAATTAGGGTCTTTTTGCAAGAAAATAAATCCAGATAGGAACGGAGAATTCCAATCTTTAATAAATCCAAGTGACATGGAGCCACCAGCCCGGGAGTCCCCCGCTGCGGCAAAAATCTGACTCGGCAACCCTAGTGTATCTGTGTGTCTGTGTGGGTGTGAGAAGAGGCAGGAAAGAGGAAGCAGGAAGCAAAGAGCCACCGAGGGAGCTGGGAAAAAAGCAAGCTAAGGTGCGGCCTTCCCTGGCAACTAACGCTCCCCCCTCTCTTCCTCTGTGTAATGAAGAAGAAGAAGAAGAAGAAGAAGAGATTGGATTTATACCCCACCCTTCACTACCCAAAGGTGTCTCAGAGCGGCTGACAGTCTCCTTTCCTTTCCCCTCCCCTGTGAGGTCGGTGGGGCTGAGAGAGCTCTGACAGAAACTGCTCTTTTTCAAGGACAGCTCTAATCAGAACTACGGCTTGCCCAAGGTCATCCAGCCAGGTGCAAGTGGAGGAGGAGTGGGGAATCAAACACGGTTCTCCCAGATTAGAGTCCGCGCAGTTAACCACGACACCAAACTGGCTTGATGGTTAATGGTTGAGGAAATTCTATTTCACTGTATTCGAAAAACTGTGCTTGCACACCAAAGCTTATACCTTGAATAAAGTTCTAAACTTAGAAGGGTTGAGAGCCACCATCACTGGCAAAACAGCTTCTTGGCTTGACCTCACTTCATATAATACATTTATTGGCTTACAGACTGCTCTTGTCTTTACACCTTTTTGGAGAAGTGGGACTATGTCTACCACAAGGGGCCCCACAGATTCAGTTTGTAATCTTTGTTGTTAATAAGCTTTTACTGTTTCGTTTTTATGATTTTCTCAGAAGAGGCTTGGGAATTATTTAAGCATACTTTGCAAGCAGTACAGTGAAATAATTAATATATTTCTCTACATATATTACACAAAAGTGAACTGAATATTAATCCATCTAAATTGTGTGAGGAAATCTAGAATCACATTAATGTAATCCTTTTTAAACGAAGGGGGAACCCAGAAAAGCATTTTTCCTCCCTACGTGTTCCATTCTCTCTCTGCATTTTCCATTCTTTTTTAGTAAATGAATATTTGGGAAGCATTCGCCCAACAAAGGTTAGGCTAGATAGCAGGGCTTTGTAAGATGCTAGCTTTTTACCGCATCCAATTAATGAAAAGATGCTTCACTCTTGACAAGGTTCTTTTGCAACCTGATCATTAATTTACAACAGCATTTTTCTTTAGGTTACTAGATTTTGCTTTGCTACTTTCAAAGAAAAATGATGGCCCAGTGATTGCCCAGTCTCTAATCTTTCCTTTCTGGGCAAAGTGGTGAAGAGAGCAGTAGCAGACCTACTCCAGGTTTTCTTGGATAACTCATCTGGTCTGGACACTTTTCAGTCTTGCTTCAGGCTGGGCCATGGAACGGAGACTACGCTGGTGGCTTCAGTTGATGACTTCTGTCTGAATATAGACTGCACAATCCAGGGCTCATCGAAGAACACAAAAAGAGCCCTGCTCGATTAGACCAGTGGTCCATCTAGACCTGTACCCTGTCTCACACAGGGGCCAACCAGTTCCCCTGGAGGGCCAACAACAGGGCATAGAGGCTGATGTTGCCTCCTGGCTCTGGGATTCAGTGGCCATGAATGTGGAGGTTCCCCTTGGTCACCATGGCTAGTATCCGCATGTAGACCTTTCCTCCATTAAGCTATATAATCCCCCTTTAAAGCTGTTTATTCCTGTGGCCATCACGACATCCTCTGGCAATGAATTCCACATTTTAATCACTCTCTGTGTAAAGAAGTATTTCTCTTTGTCCCTCCTGAACCTCCTGCCCATCAGCTTCACTGGACACTCTCAAGTTCTAGTATTTTGGGAGAGGGAGAAAAAGTTCTCTTTGTCAACTCTCTCCACCCCATGTATAATTTTATAAACCTCTATCATGTGCCTGCTTTGTCGTCTCTTTTCTAAACTGGAAAATCCCAAACTCATCAGCTTTTCCTCAGAGGCAGGGCTTTTTTTGTAGATAAAGCCC
>NW_015165956.1:0-3540 GCF_001447785.1 Gekko japonicus
TTATACTCCCTGCGCCACCGCTCCCTCATATGAACCAACTGATTGGTTTAGCATAGGAAAAGGAGTACGATAAGGATGTATATTGTCACCTTGCTTATTTAATTTATATGCAGAGTACATCATGCGAAATGCCGGCCTGGATGAATCACAAACTGGAATTAAGATTGCCGGGGAAAACATCAATGTCCTCAGATATGCAGACGATACCAATCTAATGGCAGAAAGTGAAGAGAACCTAAAGAACTTCTTGCTCAGAGTGAAAGAGGAGAGCGCAAAAGTTGGCTTGAAACTGAACATCAAAAAACCGAAGATCATGGCTTCTGGCCCCATCACTCCTTGGCAAATAGAAGGGGAAGTCGTGGAAGCAGTGACAGACTTCACGTTCTGGGGATCCAAGATCACTGCAGACAGTGACTGCAGCCACGATATTAAAAGATGCCTGCTCCTAAGGGAAAAAGTCAAATAAAAAGCAATCCAAGATAGTGTTTTTAACTGCAAGCTGGGATCTTCCAAAATACATAATTTTTGTCTCAACTTATAGGTTCAAAATTAAGATCTCTTAAAAAGAACAAAACATTCCAAGGGCTCTGTTCACTTTTTATGTTTTCACTATATTTAATCCACAAAAAAAGAAAGGGGAATAACATTAATAACACTTAATATCTCAGGCAAAGAACCAGCAAAAGTTCAACTTCATTATAATGTTCCCATCAGTAAAAGGTAAGATTAAATCTTCCCAAAAATATGCCAAAAGAAGAAAAATAAAGTAATCCAAAGTGAAATGGAAGCAGTACCTTGTCCAACTGTGTTTAGTTACAAAATGGGAAAAACCACAGCCTCTCAGCAGGTCCCTAAACCTTTTTAGAAGCTTTGAGAGAGAAAAAAGCCAAAACCAACTCTTCCAAGCCGCTTGCCAGGGAAGGGGGGGGGGGAACCACCCCTCCTTTTCCCTATAGGTCATAGCTTTAAAGTGTAAAGGGACATCAGCTCTTCCATAGAAAGTCAATATTGTATAGCCCAGCTACTCACGGTAGAACAATTTTATTTCTTATCTGCAGGTAGGAAAGACTGCTTAGAATCGGTTGATCACGCCTAGGCACTCAATGGCTATCACTGAATGCTCTCTCCTAGGTTCTCATGTTAGAGCGATCTGGGGTCTACTAGTGTACCACCGCATGCAACAGCCCCCAGATCAAGCTCCCTGCAATGAGCCTCCCTCTGGGAAGGCTCAATGAACTCCGGAGAGCCCCGGACCCCGCTGAAAACCTGGAGGTTCGGCGGTTCCTCTGGAGAATTTCCCAGGATTGTCTGAAGTCGGTGCACCACAAACCGCTGAAAAATACCATAGATGCTTTCAAATTATGGTGCTGGAGAAGACTCTTGAGAGTCCATTGGACTGCAGGGAGATCAAATCATTCAATCCTAAAGGAAATCAACCCGGACTGTTCCCTGGAAGGACAGATACCAAGCTCAAATACCTTGGCCATCAAATGAGAAGGGAGCACTCACTGGAGAAGACCCTGATGCTGGGAAAGATTGAAGGTAAAAGAAGAAGGGGATGGTAAAGGATGAGATGGTTAGACAGTGTCATCGATGCAACGAACATGAAATTGGGCAAACTCCAGAGGATGGCGGAAGACAGGAGGGCCTGGTGTTATGTGGTCCATGGGGTCACAAAGAGTCGGACTTGACTGTGCGACCGAACAACAAGACCACTACACCAGTAACTCCAAAATATACAAACATATGAAGCTTTTTTATACTGCATCAAATCATTGGTCTGTACTGTCTACCCTGACAGGCAGTGGTTACAACTAGAAATCCTTTGTCTAAGCTTCTGAAATGTACCTTAAAATATCTTGTTTGGACACACATGCATAAATTCCTATTTTTTCAAATGTATAATTTAAAAGCATTAGTGAATTCATAATAGCCTTTTGTCATTATGTATTTTTTCAATCAACCAATACTAAGAGTACAATTGCTATTATGTGGGGGTCAACAAAATGCTTTGATGTTAAAAAGGGGTCCTTGTACTCAAAAAGGCTGAGAACCATCGGTCTACTGAAATTACAAAGGAAGCTGCTTGAGGCCTGCTGCTAGGACCTCTTCTTCTTAAATATATTACCTTCCCAAAACATTGCACTAGCAGATTTGAAGACCCTATTATTGGACTGTCAGCCCCAAAAGAACAGCTTGGATGAGGACACCTGTGGCTGTTAGTGACTGCAGACATTACACTCCATTTTTTAAAACATTGCTTGGAATACAGTTGTGCATGAGGACTTCTGGTCATATAGACACACATAGGCTTTCTCTCTATACACACACATACATACATACACACGCACGTGCACAAACACACACATTGGCTACAGATAGACAGACACATGCCATTAGATTTGCCAACTTTGACTTGAGAAATTCCTGGAGATTTTTGGAGTGGAGCCTGGGGAGGTGAGAGAGCTCAGCTGGATACAATGCCATAGAGTACAGCCTCCAAAGTGGCCATTTTCTCAAGGGTAACTGCCTCTGTCTGGATATCAGTTGTAATTCTAGATTTCCAGGCTCCACTTGAAGGTTGGCAACCCCAATTACACACAAATACACATACGCCTGCCTGGGGAAAATAAAAGTTTGCCTAACCAGGCATTTAATGTTTCCTGGCCACTTTAAAACTTATCCTCCCCTCTTTCTTATCATGTCTCCGTCCCTCCAAGCTCCTATGTTTGCAGGGTCGGGGAGAAAAAGACCACTGATAGAAACAGGGAGGGTCATCGTATGTGAGCAACACAGCCTCGATGCAGCCATTTTAAGCGGGGGGAGAGGGGGAAAAGGTATAGATATATGTTCTGGGCAAATAAGCTACACACACACGCACCGCCGCACTGGCTGTGTGTACATTTAGTTTTAGCCTTCTTTGGTAAAGAGAGGAGTATTGAACGAAAACCGTCCTCAGCAAATTGGTGAGGGAGGGGAGGCAGGCAGGCATTGACCGTAGCAACCGGAGCGGGCGGGGTGTGCGCGAAACCCGCAGGCGGAACAGTCCTCCTCGGCCGGGTCGCTCTGGTCCGTTCCTCTTCACCGTCCCTTCCTTTTCGTGGCAGGCGGCGCAGCGCCCGGAGACAGCCAGCGCGACTGCTCTGGCCTTCCTCCCTTGTCTCGCAGAGCCACCCGGGGGCTGCTAGTAACGCTGGGTCCAATGAGGGAAGGTGGGGTGGGAGGAAGAGAGCCGCCGCCGCTGCTGCTGCTTCCCCGCCCCCGGCACTGTGTCGATCCCGCGGGAGGAGTGGACCCTGGCTTTTGAGGGGCGCCGGGCCGCGTTCACCTTACTTCCTCTCCTCCCCCCACCCTGATTAGTCACTGCCCAGTCAGCCTGTGGCGGGGCGAGCGAGCGAGGCTGTAGAGGCGGCGAAGAGACGCAGGCCGAGGGGAAAGGCCTAGTCCTGTGGCTGCGCCTCTGAGGCGTCGGGGTCCGGGCCAAGACCAACTCCTTGGCGTGATGGTGTGAGAGCGGAGCAGAGGCTGAGGGAAGATGGC
>NW_015165956.1:8114-41953 GCF_001447785.1 Gekko japonicus
TAGTCACTGCCCAGTCAGCCTGTGGCGGGGCGAGCCGGGAGAGAGCGAGCGAGCGAGGCTGTAGAGGCGGCGAAGAGGCGCAGGCCGAGGGGAAAGGCCTAGTCCTGTGGCTGCGCCTCTGAGGCGTCGGGGTCCGGGCCAAGACCAACTCCTTGGCGTGATGGTGTGAGAGCGGAGCAGAGGCTGAGGGAAGATGGCCGGTGGAGGAGGTGGTGAAGGAGGGAGCAGAAGCATTAGGGGCGCCAGAACGAGCGTCTTTCTGGAAGGTAGGTCTTTTGGGGCTAGGGCCCCCGGATTCACCCTGCCGGCTGGGTCTGTGTAGGGGGAGGGACTGTATGGTTTCCTATAGATTTTTGGAAAATATTATGGGGTGCAGGCCCAAGGGAGAAGAAAAGGCGGTGTTTACCTGTTCATTTTGTTGGGAGGGGAGGATATACGTGTGTTGAGGAGGTTTAATGGGGGGGGGGGTAGTGTGGTGATGGGTGGCTGGTAAAGGTGAGGAATGAAGCTAATTGAAAAAAGACACTTTTGTGTATTGCCGTTTGCTGTAGTCAGGTTCTCCGGGCAGTGGCCTGCTTTCTTTCTCTCTTCCCCCTCCCTTCTATAAGTAAGCATCTTGTTTTCTAGCTAAAAATAATGTGAAAAGGCGTTTTGAAGATGTTAGGAAGGCGAGGATCTATTCCCCCCTTCCTCCCCCAAATCCCATTTGAGATTATTGCGATCAGAGGTTTTACACCCCCCTCCCCCGCCCATATTTGGTGTACCTGAAAAAGGTAAGGGAAGTGCTTTCATTTGGCCGTGTTTGTGAATAGAAAGCTTTGTGACATTACCTGTGAAAATTACAAAAAAAGAGAAAAAGGTTAGATGTTTGTGTGTATACGTTTTAGATCATTCATTGTCATTTTAGGATATACTTATTTTACTTAATTACAAAAAACGGAGGCTTTAATGAACTATGCAGAAATTTTCAAGACAAGTTAATTTCTTGTTTTCCTGCATTGGAAGCATACTTTTTTCCTCCTGAAAATTATTTTTTTAATTAGATAGTGGGTTAGGGAATGGGTGTTAGCGTCCCATATTTTACTGTTTTATTTATGAGAGTGTGTATTTCTTCAGCCAATATGTTAGCTCTTAAAATAAGTATTGCTGCTGTGAATATATTAATTCTTTCCCCCGGAATTGATTAGTGAGACTTCCTGCTGATTCTTCAGAGTGTAGGATGAGGAATCTGATCTGAAAGCAGGTTCATTCATTACTTTTTTTTTTTGCTCACAGAGGACTTTGGGCAAAATGATGTTGGTTTATCATTTATGAAGATAATTTTTTTCTTGTTATGGTTGCATAAGTTCTATACCAGATATGATGCAGATTTTGTGATTGTCTTCTTTAGTTATAAAGCAACAAATGAAATGGCCTTAAAGTACTGTGCTTAGAATGGAGTGAACTGGTTGGTGTAGCAGTGCAGATACTGAAAATGACACTGCATTATTGATGTAATCTAACACAACATGTTAAAGCTTTATTCACAAATGCAACCATCCATGTTGATGACTGCCTAAAATGCATGGTTCGCTTGGAAGGTTGTTTATATGAAAGTTGGTATGAAAGGAGTTTTTACTACATTATTTAAACCCCTCCAGAAAGATGTGATAACATGGTGAAAATTGCTGTAATGATATGGAAAGTTGCTTTATCATGTGTAGCAACTTTCATGCAGCTTTGTTTCAAATGGCTATTCACAAATATGTTTGCATTTGTGATATGATACTATATCTATATTAGGGGCTGTGTTATCAGAGAGTAAGCATGTATAGATGTTCACATCTGATGTTATCAGTACCATCTAACTTTGTAAATTCCATAGCAGCTGATTGATATCCAGGACAAAGGAAAAACTTTGCCAGCATATTCCCTACTTGGACCATTAAGTTCCCACACTGTTGCACATTTGCAACCAACAGGAACAAGCACTCCACTTGTATGGATGAGTTCCAGTCTGTTGCAGCCTTTTCCAAAGCTAAATCTGCTGGCAGGGGGATACTCTGCAGCCTTTCCCTCTTGGTAGAGGGAGGTTACATACTCTGCAGCCTTTCCCTCTTGGTAGATTTACACATTAGGAGGAGGTTACTAATCTATTGGCGCTGCGGTGGCTCAAGTGGTTAAGATGCTGAACTGCAGGCTGTGGAAGGTCGATAGTTCAGCAGTTCGAGACCCGAGTGTGTCGCATGACAGAGTGAGCTCCCGTCTCTAGTTCCAGCTCTTGCCAACCTAGCCGTTCGAAAGCAAGAAATTGCAAGTGGGAAGGTAACAGTGTTCCATGCGCCTTGGTGTTTAGTCATGCCGGCCACATGACCACGGAAATGTCTTTGGACAGCGCTGGCTCTTTGGCTTTGAAACGGAGATGAGCACCGCAACCCTAGAGTCAGATTTGACTGGCTTTCGAGCAAGGGAACCTTTACCTTTTTTACTAATCTATAGTTCAACATGGCAAATTTGAAATGATTCATAAGGAAGTGATCCAACCTTTTCTTTCAAGCAGTGTACTTGCAATGTCTAAGGCATTGTGAAAAGTGTTATCCTGTTAATGGTATCTTGCGCTCTTAAAGTGTCTGCAAGATGACTTAGGGTCATACTGTAGCTGTGAGTCCAATTTTAAGGCCTTGCTTTGTTCACTGCGGCAGTGATCTCCAGCCTTTTTGGTATGGTAACCCACAAGTTCAAATTTACTTGGTATGGAGACCCACTTGGGGAAAAAAACCAGCATTCACAAATCATTAAAACTGCAAGAGTCTGGGACCCACTTTCACAGGCCTCTCCGACGCACTTCTGGCTCAGGACCCACAGGTTGGGAAACACTGCACTTACAGGACAGTAAAGGCTTGCATTTTGCATGGTTCTTTAGGTTATTTTGGTCCCTGCCACACGGCAGGGAAAAGGACACTCGAACTGCGGCTAATGTGAGCCGCAGCAAAGTTGAGACGGCGCGGCGGGATCTCACAGATCCCCCGAGCCGCGGCGCCGTCGCTCCCCAGCTCCCCAGCACGATCAGATGCCGGGGAGAAAGCGACGGTGGGGAGGGGAGCCTGATGAACTGCGCATGCTCACACATGTGCAGTTCGGCCAGGAGCCGGGGATGTGCCGGCGCAAGGATGCGCCGGCGATCCCACGGTCAGCGTTGCTGCGGCCCTTCAAAAAGAACCACCTCGGTAGGTGGTTCTTTTTTGGTGCAGAGCAGCGCTGGAAGGGCCGGATCTGGGACGGAGACGGTACGCTTCCCAGATGTTGCGGTGGGATCGCGCCCGTTTGCTCCGCCCCCGTTCCGTCCCGCTCCTGGCCCAAAAGGCCTGGTATGGACAGGAACTTTGTAGACTAAAATGTTAGGGCTTAATTTTTGTCAAAGTAAGCCACTATAAATCAAAGGAAAATGTTTTAAGATTCTTTAGATGTTATTCCTTTATCCTGTATGAAAAGCAAAAATCCAGGAACTTTTAATGTATAGTTGTATGCTAAGGTCTCTACTGCAGAATCTCCATAGAGACATAAATACCACAGTTACCAGGGAACAGAGGTCTGCAGCCGGTGAACTGGCTGGTTATTTTAAATCTGTGGTGGCAAACCCCCCCCCCCCACTTTTTTATTTAGACCCCAAGTTGCTGTGAGAGCCACAAATGTCAGAACACATATCAGGATCTGGACATATGTAGTATTACGTTATCTTTTAATCTCATCTTTTCTCTGAGGAGCTCAGAGAGGCGTACATCATTCTTCCCTCCTTCATTTTACCCTCACAGTATCCCCGTGAGGTAGCTTTGGCTGAGAGAAGGACTGGTCCAGTGTCACCCAGCATGTTGTTATGACAGAGTGGTGGCTTGAAATCTGGGTCTCCCAGGTCCTAGTCCAACAGTCAAACTACCACACCATGCTAACATAACAATACTGTGGTCTTATAATTTTCTCTCATGCTGGCTCATGTCATTCCTTCCAATAGCAGACAGCCCTTAGGCTATGGCTGTGTATAGTTCCTCTTTTCTTTATGTCTCCATCTTTTGCTGTTTCATTGGGTCCCTCCTTCTCAGGTTACTACTTATTCTTTATAACCTTCTTTTAACCACTCACTCTTCCTCATCTCCCTAACACTCAAATTGTTCTTCCCTCATGGCATACCATCCTTCCTATTAATAAGCATTGTGAAATTTCTTCAGAGCCCCCTCTTGAATACCACCTCAGTTCCATCTTTTCCCTCAAGTTACACTTCCACCCAGGATCTGTTGTCTTTTAATACTATCCAAATTGACAGAAGATTAGTTGCAAGCTACTTCCCCCCTGAACAGGGAAACATCCTGATCCGAACACCTGTTCAGCCTATGTATTGGAAGCATTGCTGTCACAAGCACAATATGATGTATATTAAATTAATATATTGGGATTAATTGCAGGATATTTTGGCTAGGATATATGTGAAAGCATATAATGAAAGTAGTACACACCATTTTCGACAGACTTGTAGGAGCTGTCTCACTCATTACAGTCATGATACTAATTTTAATCCATGGGTGGCTGCATTTATCTGGATTCATGATGTTTTCTTAGTCTCTTACAATGGTATGAGACCAGATAAAACATAACTTCTAATCTAGTCAGTTTCTCATCTGAGTGCAAAATAGATGTCCTAGAATGAAGGAGGGGGTCGATTTAAAACTAATAATATTCTTCCACTATTTTTTTAAATTAAGGGGATATGTGTACTACTATAAAAGATATATATATATTTAAATGTTTTATGAACTGCTGGGAGTTAGTTTTCGCTTTTTCTGGGTTTTGTTGAAGGCACCACAAAAACCTGAATATCTGGTTGACTTGAGGCTACAGCTGGGGAAAAAATGAACATGTGTATTGTGGCCAGTGATAACTTGCAAAAATTAAATCCATTCTGCAAAGTTATCATCTGTGTACAGCCTAATTACACAGGTTGCAGCAAATAGTCTTACTATGCTAAAAGTACAGTCAATAAACATGCTTGGTGGCTGTTTCTTGATTGTAAAAAGATCTGCAAGATACAGCTTTTGAGGGATTATTGGGCAGGTGTGTGTGAGTGTGCTGCAGCATGCGCTGTTTGTCATAATTTCTCTCACATTCAAAGAAAAGCAGCATACTAGAACAAATCCAGTCAGTGAAAGTGTTTCCTCTTGAGTTGCCTGTGTCATTGACTTATTAAAAATGATTTTCATCATTGGAACTAACATAACATAACATACTCTTATGGAAATGGTTTCTTAAAAGTGAAATATTGGTTATACTGAATTTTAAACAATGCTTTTGTGATAAAAAATGCAACAAAAATATAGAAGACTAATTTGGCTCTGATAGCAAGTTGGAGATTCTGTGCTCTTCTTTGGTGGTTTGCCCAGTTCTTCTAGCTAGATTTGCCTTGTAATATATGTATGAGGTTGAAGGCTACCTCTGCTGCAAAGTTACCTGTTTCAGTGAAAGCAACAAGGACCACATCTAGTGTTGAGTGCCACAGCAGCTGTATTTGGAATGGAAGAACCCAGATATATGGTAATGTTTGGACTTCTTCCCACCTATGTCCCATCCCGAGAGATGTTGGTTGTGGGGCTAGGAATAAATATCCTTCTCCAGTCTATCTGTTCTGCATGATTATCTCGTAGAACTAAATGTAGACCTGGCTTGAGTGACTGAGACTTGGATGAGGGAGGGTGAAACTGTTGCCCTGAACCAACTTACCCCACCAGGGTTCTTGGTCCTTCACCAGTCCTGGACCAATGGGCGGGATGGGTAGCTGTGCTCATCTGGGAATTTTTCTCCTTCAGGGTACTCCCTGCACCAGAAATTGCCAGCATTGAATGTGTTGGCCTGGTGTGGGAGGCCAAGGAGAGTTTGGCTATCTGGTTGGTGTACTGACTGCCTAACATACCAGCAGATACCCTGCCGAGATTGCTGGAGACTATATCTGGTTGGGCATTGGAGTTTCCAAGGTCTTGGTCTTCAGTGTACATGGCGATGATGTGGCACCCATTCAGGCACAGGACCTAGTGTCGTCCACGGCGGCACTGGGACTCTCCCAGTTTGTATTGGCTCCTACACATCAAGCAGGCCACATGCTGGATCTGATTTTTGGGGTGGGGATAAATGTGGGTCTGGTAACTGCAGAGACAGTTCTACAGTCAAAGCATTTCACCCTGAAGGCCCAGCTGAGTATGCCAAACGCAACCTGTTTAGGCAGCAAGCAGATTTATGCTCACATGCAGAGTTCAGTGGACCTGATTTGGTTTCAGGACACTGCAGGATCCAATGCCCCGGTGGCTTGTTGGATGAGCTGGTGGAGGATTGGCATAGCTGACTCTCTGAAGTCATTGACAAGATCGCTCCCCAGTGCCCTCTTCACCCTTGTGGCAAACAGGCCCTGTGGTATGCCTCAGAGCTACAGAGGATGAAACAAGAGCTAAGATGGCTAGAACGTGGGTGGCAGAATATTCATGACAAAGCAGAAAGAGCATCCTATAGGACATTTATAAAAGCATATGAGATGGCAATGAAGACCATTGTATCTGCAAACTATCACCCAAAGGTAGGGCAATTTGGTCATTAACTTCATTGCCACAAGTCAAACAAAATGATAAGGAATTGGCTATTGGGTGTGAGGCATTTGCAAGCTATTTTGCAGATAAAGTCTTATTGATCCATCAGGACCTACCAACTGCAATTGATACAGTAAAAGAACTAGAAGTGCCTTGGTTGTCTTTGGGTCAATATTTGGACCAGTTCAGCTGACTCGCCCAGGAGGAGGTCAGCAAGATTATGCTTTCTCCATAATCCAGTGAATGTTGGCAATTTGATTTCTAGTTCATCTCCTTGAAACCCAGCTTGTACTTCTGGCAGTTCTCTGTCCATGTACTGCTGAAGCTTAGCTTGTAGGATCTTGAGCATGACCTTGCTAGCATGTGAAATGAGTGCAATTGTGCGATAGCTTGAAGATTCCTTGGCATTGCCCTTCTTTGGGATTGGAATGTAAACTGACCTTTCCCAACTGGCCAATGACCTTTCCCAACTGACCTTTCCCAACTGGCCAATGTTGCGTTTTCCAAATTTGCTGGCAAATTGAGTGCAGCACTTTAACAGCATCCTCTCTTAAGACTTTGAATAGCTCAGCTGGGATACCATCACCTCTGCTAGCTTTGTTGTTAGTAATGCTTTCTAAGGCCCATTTGACTTCGCACTCCAGGATGTCTGGCTTGAGGTCAGTGATTACACCATCGTAGTTGTCAAGGACATTGAGGTCCTTCTTGTATAGTTTGTCAGGCCCCGCCTCAGCTCCTGGGGGAGCACCTCCAGTGGCCGTGACGTCCCCTGAGTCCGAAATGGGAGGGGCCAGTTCTGGCAGCTGAAGCCCTCACAAAGGGGTGGGGAGGAGGAGTCTCAAAGTCAGGGACGAGGTTATCAGCACCTCATAGGTCCTTCTGTCAGCATGGGCATCGGCTCTCAGCTCCTCCGAGCTCTGGGGTTGCTCCTTCTTCTCTCTGAGCCTCCACTCCCCTCTAGGCCTTGGCTTCAGCTACTCCTCCCTGACTCCTCCGTCCCCACGTCCTTTTATCTCCAGTCCTGGTCCCAGAACTGCCCCTCTCCCCTGGTGCTCCTCCCTCAGCTCAGGCTCCACCCCTTAATATGTCAGGATGCCTTTGGGCCCGGGCCTCTGGTTGTCCGGGCCTGTGGCCGTGCTGCCTCGTTCGCAGCGTTGCTCAGGCTGGAGGGTGGGGCAACATCAGGCCGACTCCTCGGGGCCTCCTCCGGCCTCGTCGGGCTGGGTCATATCTCCTAGCCGGCATCATCGCGGGACCCTTGGACCTAGGGCCATACGCGTCAAGGTGGAGTGGGTGTCCTCGTCGCCCTGCCGACTGTGTCATCTGCGCCTTCTCTGCCTTCATCTTGGCGCTGCAGTTCCTCTGTCTGGCGGGACGCTTGATTCCAGACTGGTGAGTGGGGCATTGTAGGGGCATCCAGGGTGTGGGGCCCGAGTCCCAGCATCCCAGAGCCAGGACATAGTTCTTCTGTGTATTCTTGCCATCTTTTCCTAATCTCTTCTGCTTCTGTTAGGTGCCTACCATTTTCGTCCTTTATCATGGCCAGCTTTGCATTGAACGTTCCCTTGATTTCTCCAATTTTCTTGAAGAGAACTCAAGTCCTTCCCATTCTCTTGTTTTCCTCTATTACTTTGCATTGTTCATTCAGGAAAGCCTTTTTATCTCTCTTTGCTGTTGTCTGGAAATCTGCATTCAGTTGGGTAAATCTTTCCTTTTCACCTTTGCCTTTTGCTTTCCTTCTTTCCACTGCTATTTGTAAAGCCTCATCAGACAGCCACTTTGCTTTCTTGCATTTCTTTTTCTTTGGGATGGTGGTGATTGCTGCCTCCTGTACAATGTCACGAACCTCCATCCATAGTTCTTCAAGCACTCTATGAAATATAGTCCCTTAAACCTATTCTTCATCTCTACTGTATATTCATCAGGGATGTGATCTAGGTCAAACCTGAATGGCCTAGTGGTTTCCCCAACTTTCCTCAGTTTAAGTCTGCATTTTGCAATGAGTAGCTCATGATCTGAGAGCTTCTCCGTCTTTGACTGCAAATGATGTAGTCAATCTGATTTAGGTGTTGCCCATCTGGTGATGTCCATGTGTAGAGTCGCCTCTGAGGTTGTTGGAAGAGGGTGTTCGTTATGACTAGTGTGTTCTCTTGACAAAACTGTTAGTCTTTGCCCAGCTTCATTTTGTTCTCCAAGGCCAAACTTGTCCGGTTACCTTTTGACTTCCTACTTTAGCATTCCAGTCCCCTATGATGATGAGGACATCTTTTTTTGGTGTTAGTTCTGTGAGGTGTTGTAGGTCTTCATAGAACTGATCCATTACTGGCCTAAGACCTCATTACTGGATGTAAATATGCCTACAGGAGTTATATTATTTTGAATGTACTGTTGAGCTTCATAATTAATGAATAAGCTGTGTTCTTGTTAATGATTCATTCAAAAATACTCTAAACATTTATACTTAGCATAATATAAAAAGGTTAAAAAAATTGTAAAACTGTACACGGTGATTTAGTGTTTTACTTAGTTGTTCTTGGGCCTAACAGCGGTGTTTGACATGGTTGAGTACAATCTTCTGACCCATTGCATTGCCAGTGTAGGGGTATGTGGGACTGCCTTACAATGGCTTTCCTCCTTTCTCCATGGTCAGGGACAGAGGGTTGTGCTAGGTAAGAGGATCTGCGGCACCCACTGGAATGCGGTGTGCTGCAGGGGGAGATCCTCTCGCCAATGCTGTTTAAAATCTATATGTGCTCCCTCGCCCAGCTAGTCCGGGAGTTTGGGCTGATGACACTCAGTATGTTGATGACACCCAGCTCTATCTGATGATGGACAGCCAGCTGGATTCCGTCCCAGAATCCTTAGACAGGGCATTGGGGACCGAGGCTGGGTGGCTAAAACAGAGTCAGCTGAGATTAAATCCAAAGACGGAGGTCCTATACCTGAGCCATGGAGGAGTGGGATCATGAATCAAGCTCCCAACTCTTGGTGGGGTGCTGTTGTTGCCAGCGCAGAGGATGAAGAGCCTGGGTGTGGTCTTGGAAGCCTCACTGTCGGTGGAGGCCCAGGTGAACACAGCTGTCAGATAGGCCTTTTATCATCTTTGGCTTCTCAAACAGCTGGTTCCCTCTGTCTCCTCCTGGGACATAGCTACAGTGATCCATGCAGTGGTCACTTCCAGGTTAGATTACTGTAAATACACTCTGTGCGGGGCTCCCCTTGAATCTGACCCAGAAATTGCAGCTACTGCAAAATGCGGTGGCACACCTTCTGACTGCAACATTTGTGTGGGCACGCGTTCAGCCGGTGTTATGCCATTTGCATTGGCTGCCAGTTCAGTACCGGATCTGGTTCAAGGTTATGGTACTAATCTTTAAAGCCCTATGTGGCCTGGGACACATCTGCTGGTAGTTTCTGGCCTGAATGACATCCACTTAGCCTCTGCCCTGGCTCTGGCCAGGTGGAACATGCTCCCACAGGAGATCAGGGCCCTGTGGGATTTAATGCAATTTTGCAGGGCCAGTAAAACTAAGCTGTTCCATCAGGCCTTTGGTTGCAGTGGTGGACATTTAAACGTTTTGGTCTCCCCTGCCTACACTGTCTGGGTGAACTGCTCTTTCTAGAGATCACCATGTCATCTGCTGAGTGAGTGCTTTGTCAGCCTATGCCCAGCACTGGAGGTGCCTGTGGATCCTGGAAATTGAAATTTTCTGCCATTCGTTGCTGTTTTTAGGAATTTTAACTTTGTATGAATTTGTACTTATATTTGGATTTACTATTATTTTTATATTTTAAGTGTTGAGACCCAGCCTGAGCCCACTTGCAGGGAGGGTGGGATATAAATCCAATAAATAATAATAATTTATATGCCCCAAATGGTCACCTGACTCTATATACTGTAGTTATTATGCTGTCTGGATTCTAAGTAAGGCTTCTTTCCTTTTCTGATACAGACTGTGTCCAGGAATAATTTTTTGTGAGTGAACATAGTAGGCTTGCAGATGTTTGTGCCCTCTTCGCTTTAAATTGTGGGAGAGGTACTGATTTCAGAACATTCTTGGGTATATTTCTACTCTTTAAAAAAATCCACAGGTGTAGGCAAAACCTCATGAAGAGGTATCTTCATTTTGGAGCTGTCCAATGGGTACTTCATATTCTTGTTCTACTATAATGGTACTATGCATTATTATACAGATTACAGTATCTTACAAGTTAATGTATGATTGATATTGTTGGCAGTTATTACAGTGTTGCATGCAATCCAGTGTTTGAGCTGAAGAGGTAAGAGATGCTGCTAAAGGAAAAAAGACACCAATGGAAGTGAGATAGCAACATCTTAAATTGTTCCAGGATCTTTGTTCCCTGGGGTCAGTTCATACATATGAATTATTCAGAAATGTTCAGGAGGGCATTTTCGTAAAGGAATTAGAACTGTAGTGGGAGGGAAAATTTAGAAATGTGTTTTTATAAGGGAATAGGGTTGTAGTCGACTGCACTTTTTATTGTAGGTATCAGTCATTTACTGCATTGTCTCTTGCCTTAGTCCAGTGGTTTTTGGGCCACCGCCCCTTGGTTTCATAAGTTCATCCCCAGGGTCCCCTACCCTATAAAAAGCATTATTTAAAGTACTGTTGTGCATGACTCACTAAGGAAGATAATAACTATAGAATCCAAAACAGTAACCATTAATGGCACATCTATTTAAAATCCAATTAAAGCTTTATACTTTAATTTATTCAGCAACATTGATGAGCTTGATTCAAAGTCTATGTCAAACATCGCCCTGCTTTGTTTGCCATGGTTGCTGGGGGGAGTAGAATTCTTCAGGTGGGGGGGAGTGAGTGTGGAGTGTGTGGCTGTACTATCTTAGAAGAATAATTCTTCTGAAGAAGCTTTCCTCTCTCCCAGAGGAAAGTCCTTGAAACTTTCAGTGCCAGCTTGCTTGTGTAGATAATGGGGTCGTATATTTCCCAGGTGAAAGGGGGGTAGAGTTGCTGGAGCTAGGTGGAGTGGATGTGACGTATGAGTGGGCCGTAGAGAGCCAGTTTGGTGTAGTGGAAGGGAAAGGCATTTGTAAGACGCTCTGAGACTCCAAGTGAAGGGCGGGGTATAAATCCAATCTCTTCTTCTTCTTCTTAGGAGGGGTTACGTTTGAATTACCTATATCTGATTGTACGCACCAAAACCACTAGAACTGACACAGTACTATTATGACCTGGACCTTGCTTATAACTCACTAAACATATCACTGCCAAAGAGAGTGTTGTTGAGAATAACTTGCCCAGGAGTCTGACAGTCTGATAGTCATTTAGCAAGAATCATAGATACCACATTTAGTAAGTACTTCACTGTTCAGTAAATTCTTAATGCGATGGAAGGGCTTGATGAAGTGATACCAGTTTTCCATTGTCTGGTTTAAAATCACTCAGCAGCAATGACTTTACATTGCCAAGTTCAGTAACCTGGAGTAGATATCTTCACTTAGAGAGAAGTTGGATGACCAAATGTGATATTGGAAATACAACAAGGGGCTTCTTAACCACTGTCCATAGTGCTGGATAGTGATTAGAAATTTCCTTCTATAATCAAGTCTTGGTATGATTTCTTAAGTTCTAACTTCAGCACACTGTCATTTTGTAGCTCAGTTAGTTCTTCCTCCACCATTCCAATTTCCTCAGAATCTGAAAATGGGTTTATAACCCATCTTTCTATCAAAAGAAGAGTGTCAAATTTCTCAGACATATATTCATGCAGCATATCCAAGTAATAACAAAAACTTGCAAATCATAATCTTGCATCCCACCTTTCTCTTCGAGCTCAGGCAGGCTTGGAAATTGGTATAGCCTGTGATAACCTATATGGCATTTGAATAGAGTTAATTTTTAAATAAATGTGTAGATGACAGATTTGGCCTTAATAAGATTGATCTCATTTCCTTGCAACTGTAAATTCATTTCAATGAACTTTGCAAATAGTTTTGATAAATAAGCAGTGCCATGCCTGATACCTTTGACTTCGTCACTGAGTAAAGCATTCATGTCTGAGAAAAACTCTGCAACACTGTCAAAAAGGTCATAAAAGTATCTCACACAGTTGTCTTTTGGTAGTGAGCTGACTTCAGTATGAAGCAGCAAACATTCAAAACCGCCATTTGTGCCTGCTCCTGGGCTCCCAGCGCGGTGCTCCGGCGAGCTCTGGGCCCAAATGACTCCTGATCTTGTATCCCATCTTTCTCTTCTAGCTCAGATAGGCTCAGAAATTGGTATCACTCACAACAGCTTATATTGAATTTGAAGAGAGTTAACTTTGAAGTAAACATAGAGATGACAGATTTGACCTTAATAAGATTGACCTTACTTCCTTGCAACTGCAAATTCAATTCATTGAACTTTGCATATAATTCTGATAAATAAGCAATGTCATTTCTGATGTCTTTGAGGTCATCACTGAGCAAAGCATTTGTGTCTTTAAAAAACCACAACAGTGTCAAAAAGGCTGTAAAAGCATCTCACACAGTTGTCTTTTGATAGCCTATGAACTTCAGTATGAAGCAGCAAGCATTCAAAATCTTCATCATTCTCAACACACAGCTCCTGGAGTAACTGCTCATTGCGAGCATAGGTTTTAATTTTATTCACTGCAGTAATGTCAGTGTGTAAGTACTTGTGAAGGTGATCAGTGAGGTTTTCTGCAACCAAATGTTGGTGGTGTATGACAGTGAATGGTAAATACATTTGTCACTGCTTTTTTCAAGTGAGCAACATATCCCAGTCATCGATGGTGCTCCATCAGTTACACAAGCAAGTATGTTAGTAAGCAGAATTTTCTTGTCTTTGAAGAACTGCTCAACAACTTGAAATATTGACTCTCCCTTAGTATATGTTCTTAGTTGCTTTGCAAATAACAATTCTTGAGCCAAAATTTCCCCTTTTATAAAGTGCATGTAAGTGAGAAGCAAAGATTCATTGCTTGGTAAGTTGACTTATCGAGCTGCAGTGCAACTTTTGTTGTTCTTAGTATGTTGCAGAGTGTATCTTCCACATTTTCAGTCATTTCATGGCTCTGTATGGTGGTGGTGTTGCTGTTCTTCAGGCTTTTTGTGTTGCTGCAGATTTCTGGGGGCTGTGGCTCTCTTGAGGCTCCTTCTCAGGTCAGTCTATTCTCTGCCCTCAGACCCAGATAGCTTCGGTCTCCTTTTTTCTCCTCAGAACCCTCTCTTTTCCCTCAGAGCTCTCCTATGGCTTCCTCTCAGGGACAAAATACCTTTTCCCCGTAACTACAATAGAGAGTTGAATCCACAGGTTTACACAGATATAACTTAGAAATATTAATATTGGGCATACTATGACAAAAAAAACATTTATATAGCTAAACAGCATACTTCATAATCAATAGGTTCAGTAACCCAGAACACAGGAAAATAAATAACACAGAGAGTACTATTCTGTTTAGGACTTATCAGCAAAAACTTGAAAAATGACAAAAAGACAAAAACACATGTGGTGACAACAGCTTCTCAGAATGTGGCATACTAGTCTGACTAGAACTCTTGTGGTGTATTTACTAAAAAGTCCAATAGTTTCCACAAAATTATAGCACTATGCTGAGGCAGAAACTTGGAGTGCCATTTGCCAGCGTC
Source organism: Gekko japonicus (assembly GCF_001447785.1). Lineage (NCBI taxonomy): Eukaryota > Metazoa > Chordata > Lepidosauria > Squamata > Gekkonidae > Gekko > Gekko japonicus. Next base: position 22,353 of record NW_015165956.1, read on the forward strand.
TAGAAAAAGATAAAAAGTTTTACCCTGCTTTTCTCTACCTGAAGGAGTCTCAAAGTGGCTTACAATCATGTTCCCTTCCTTTCCTCATAACAGGTACCTTGTGAGGTAGGTGGGGCTGAGAGAGTTGCAAGAGAACTGTGACTGGTCCAAGGTTACCCAGTAGGCTTCATGCAAACCCAGTTCTCCAAATCAGAGTCCACCACGCTTAACCACTACACCATGCTGGCTCTAGTCTTGTCAACCATAAATAAGTGAACAACGCAGTAAAAGAGGCCTATCTCCAGTGCCCCTCACCACCCCCTTGTCTCTTAGCGTCCCCCTAAAGGGTGATACCATCCACTTTGGGAACCACTGCCTTAGTCTGCCTCAAAAAGTTGCAGTATGTATCAGTTTATTTACTAAAACATTATAAAACAGATCAGCAATCAAATCGGTGTTTAAACAGAGTTGCTTTCTATTAGCTTAGTCATTGAGATGGTTAAATAGTAAGTTTACCCTCTTTGTATGCATTGATTTAGCTTGGGACCAAAAATGATCCTAACTTATTTTCATTTCAGCTTTGGATAGAACACAGTCCAAGCGGGATGGTGGCTTTAGAAATAATTGGAGCTTTGATCATTCAGAAGAAAGTGAAGGAGATGCAGAGAAAGAGTAAGGACATTTTAAACTAGGTGATTGAAAGTAAAAGTGTGGTCAATTATAATAATGCATTACTAAATTGATGAGTCCCTTCCTAGAACTCTGATCTTCTAATGTAAGTGCTATGAGTGTGTCATGCACACCTGTGATACTAATGCACATTTCTCATGAGTGCTTATTTCCCAAAGGTATTGAGAAGTATTCCAGAAACGGTAAATTTACTAAGAACATTCACAGGATATAATGTTATTCCATTACACACAAAACAGCTTTAAGTGTTAATAGGTGTCAGTTCTTCGCATTTACTTCAGCCCAACAGTGGAATCCTATACAGAGTTATCACAGTCTAAGCCCACTGATTTCCATTTATTCATAGCCTAGAATAGAAACACAAGTTTGCCTGCTTTTTCAGCTCCCTGTCTGTTTCTTAACTGAAAGTGAACAATTCCAAATGATGACAGTATTCTTTCTGTGCCTAGTCTAGCATAATTTCTCACACAGGCCAACCAGTTACTATGGAGGGCCAGTGCCAGAGCATATAGGCCAAGGCCTTCCCCTGATGGGGCCTCCTGGTGCTGGTATTGAGAGGTTTGTTGGTAGAAAGTGCTGTCAAGCCACCGCTTATGGAAACCCTGTAGGGTTTTCAAGGCAAGAGACATTCAGAGGTGTTTTGCCATTGCCTGCCTCTGCATCATGACCCTAATTTTCCCTGGTGGTCTCCCATCCAAATATTAACCAGAGCCCAACCCTGCTTAGCTTCTGAGATCTAATGAGACTGGGCTATCCAGGTCAGGGCATTCAGAGGTTTACTGTCCCTGAATGTGGAGGTTCACATGTGCAGGTAGTATGATGCACTTCCAGCTCTGAAATGTATTATGGTGGGCCTAACTCCTGGGTGATTATTAGATGCGATGCAAAATCATAAGAGGATAATACATAAATGATACATTTTCATTTTACACTGGGGTATTTTTTAAAGAAAAGATTATTGTAGTTGATACTAGTAAATCCAATTTTGAGTCATTATTCACACTGCATTTATATAATAATTGGCCAGGATAAAAAATGCCATGTACAGACCTTGACTGCAGTCCTTTTGCAGCCTGGGGTCCTACACTGAACGGTTTCTTGATCCTCATGAGTTCCTTTGGGGGAGCATAGGAGGAAACTGTGGAAAGGGGGAACTCAATCTTGACAGACACAGAAGAATTTGTGCTTTTTTGCAGGATTTCAGCCAGTAGATCAACCCTATTTTTCATACTTTTTCTGTATAATATTGGAGGACACTAAATAATGATAACTGAGATTTTTAATAGTTCTGTACATGTCTTAGCTGGGGAAACAATCCCATTTTTCTAGGTGTAATGTCTAGCATATTGCTGGGAAGACTATAGTAACAAACACAGCCTCCAGCATAATATCTACACAGTACTCAACAATAGGTTAACTGCCACACATTAATTTCTGAGTTTGCTGTACCAACATCTTCTAATGGGATTTGCCACTAAATATTTCATACTTTTAAGCCATCAGCATGTTTACAAAATTATTTTCAGGTATTTACTGTGAATTGACTTTGATTATATTTACACATGACAAACAGCTTCCTTGTCCTTTAACAGGCCTTGACAAATTTTCTTTGGCTCTAGGAGCGAGTCCAAAAACTTTGGAGCCAAACTCCTTTTTCAGCCATCTGGGTTTTGTGTTGTAATGACCATTAACCTCTTCACAGTTTCTTGTAATTTTATTAAAGCTATGGCAATTCAAAGCTAACCTCTAACCCTAACCTAACTTCTCCTGAATTTTTCATAATTCCATTGTTGCTTTAAAAAGCTCCATTTAATTGAATCTTGGAGCCAGTATAGAAAGCAACTGCATAAGAAATGATTTCATCCACCACCACTGAAAAGTATAAACGTAAGTTAGTATATAAACAAGCAATGAAAAGAACTTCATGCACATTTATTTTTATGTCATACAACAAAAAAATTGGATGCAAAATGATATGTAACCTTTGTATTTAGAATGAGGAAAACCGAGAGACACTACGATGAAATCATTGCTGGAAATACTAGGGGCGACAGTGAAATTTCTAGGTGCCATGGTGATCTGACACCTTGGGTTTGTCCTAAAATGGAATCCATACAAAAAAGGACTTGTGAAGCCTTTATGTACTCAAGTAGATCATGATGGGTAGCCGTGATACTCTGTCTTTATCAGTAGAAAAGAGCAAGAGTCCAGTAGCACCTTAAAGACTAACAAAATTTGTGGTAGGGTATGAGCTTTCGTGAATAACTGCTCACTTCTTCAGATACAGCTAGAATGGGAGTTCATCAATCCTAGATATTGGAAAGCGGAATGATTTCAGATGCCAAATGACATTAGCAGGCAAATGATAATAGAAGTTGTAATCAGATTAGGTGTGATATGCAGAAAGGTAGTAGGCTTGGGGAAATAGCATTGGTCTTGATTAAATCCGGGTGGATGCATTGTCTTGAGCTTCATTATCAGTTGCAATTCAGCAGTCTCTCTAATCTCCCTTTGAAATTCCTTTGTAAGAAAACTGCTACTTTTAGGTCAGCAACTGAATGTCCTGGAAGGTTAAAATGTCCCCCTCGCTGGGTCTTGAATGTTGTAGTTTCTGATGTCAGAGTTATGTCCATTAATTCTTGAATAAACTGGCCTGTTTGTACAGTGTAGAGAGTTGGAAGGGCATTGCTGACACATGAAGACATAAATCACATTAGAGGATGAGCAGGAGTAGGAACCTGAGATGGTATGGCTGATGTTTCTGGATCCAGTGATGGTGTTGCTAGGATCTATATGAGAACAAAGTTGGCATCTTGTTTTGTTGCAGGCCTTGGTACCAGAGTCCATGTTACTGCCAGTGAGAAGTTTTTTTTTAGGTTAGCAGGCTGTTTGTTATCAATAAAAAGTCACTCCTCCAGTGCCTGTGTGAGGGAAGTGCCACTGTACAGCATGGGTTGTAGGTCATTAATAATGTGTTGTACTGGCTTGAGTTGTGAGCTGTAGGTGACCAGTGGGGGAACATTTTAACCTTCTAGGACATTCAGTTGCTGACCTAAAAATAGCAGTTTTCTTACAAAGGAATTTCAAAGGGAGTTTAGAAAGAGTGACTGTTGAATCGCAACTGATAATGAAGCTCAAAACAATTCATCCACCTGGATTGAATTGTGACCTAGGTTTCCTTTTTCATTACCAGTGCTGATTTCTCCAAGCTTACTATCTCCCTGCAAATCACAACTTTTATTGTCATTTGCCTGCTAATGTTGTTTGGCATCTGAAATCACTCCACTTTCCAATATATAGGACAGATGGACTCCCATTGTATCTGAAGAAGTGGGCAGTGACTCATGAAAGCTCATATCCTACCACAAATTTTGTTCGTCTTTAAGGTGCTGCGGTGGCTCAAGTGGTTAAGACGCTGAACTGCAGGCTGTGGAAGGTCGGTAGTTCAGCAGTTTGAGACCTGAATGTGCCGCATGACGGAGTGAGCTCCCGTTCTCTAGTTCCAGCTCCTGCCAACCTAGCAGTTCAAAAGCAAGAAATTGCAAGTAGATAAATAGGTACCACTTCGGTGGGAAGGTAACAGCGTTCCGTGCACCTTGGTGTTTAGTCATGCCGGCCACATGACCACGGAAACCTCTTTGGACAGCGCTGGCTCTTCAGCTTTGAAACGGAGATGAGCACCGCAACCCTAGAGTCGGATTCGACTGGCTTTCGAGCAAGGGAACCTTTACCTTTACCTTTAAGGTGCTACTAGACTCTTACTCTTTTCTACTGTACTCAAATAGTTTCATATTCTCACCAGTTTGATAAACAGTTGTCTTTCCCTTTTATAACGGAATAGGATTGTAGTCTGCTGCAATGTTTTTGTAGGTATCAGCTTGCTTTTACTGGATTGCCCTCTATCTTTGTCATCCACTTTCTGCATTGTTTATGGTATTACTGCCTTAGACAGTTCGTTGTTTGCATTGTCTTGTAATTCTAGTCCTATTGCATTATTCACTGGATGTCTTCTGCTGTTTGAATTGTTTTTATATTCTGTGATCTGCCTTAATTCTCAGTGAGAGATTAAAAATATTGTTGAATAACAGCACTTTTTTTCTCTCCTGTTCTTCACCTGTTTAGTGAAGCAAATCTGCTGAGTCTAGATGAGAGCGATGGATCCTGCAGTCCCCGTGATGAAAACAAAGTGAGTATTTGTATTTATCCTGTTATGTGATTAAATATACATACATGAGACAGCATATTTGATGCTTCATACTAAGTGCAACTGTTTGAGGAAATACTATGTTGTGATGCTGACCCTTCATGTGCATGTTCTTCTTTATAACTTAAAAAATCAAACTAACCTGCCTTTAACTGTCACATAGAGTACACAAAGCTGCCTTACACAGAGTTAGGCTGTCTAGCTCAGTACTGTCTGTTGTGACTGGCAATGGCCCTCCTGTGTCTTACGCAGAAAGATCTTTGTCAACCACTGTTAGTTGAGATAGCAGGAATTAAACCCAGAACACCTAAAGCAGGACACCTAAAGCATGCACTCCACTGCTAAGGCACAGACTCAGTATTCTTAGCTTTCTATAGTACACTCAAACCTCATTTCTGAATCCACAAGAGATAATGCTTGTGTGTTTATTTTTTTTAAAGCACGCACACACGTGTGTTTATTTTTTTTTAAATACGTAGACATCTATATAGGGTCTTGAATAGCAAATGCTAAAGAACAGTAAAAGCTAATTTTGATGAAGAAAACTAAATCCAATTGGGAAAAAATAGAATTATCATCTATAATGATTGCATGCATTGTGGTGTAGATTCACACTTACATAAACTCACTTTATTTCAGTGCAGTAATATGATTTAAAATTATCTCATTTCTAAAGGATATTGCTGAAAAGGCTCTTGGATAATCTAATACAGGGGTGTCGAACCCATTTGTTATGAGGGCCAGATCTGACATATAAATGAGACCTTGTTGGGCCAGGACATGTGTGTCATAAAATGTAATGCCAGGTAGCAGAGATATAGACTTTATAAAGGACACAAACACAGAGAGTTTAAACGTTTAATGCTTAAAACATTAGCACTCTTGCAATGTTTTGTTTATTTAACAGTGTCTGATAACTGACACCTCTTGCTCTGAATTATTACATCAAAATGTCTGTGCTGTGGCAATCTTGAGTATGCTGTTCAAGTGTGTATCTGTAAGCTGCAAATCTACAATGACGCCGCAGCAGCAGAACTGGAAGAAGAAGCAGAAGACAGCCAGTTCCACTGTGGACCTGATAGAAGTCCTCTGGGGGCCTAATCTGGCCCCCAGGCCGCATGTTTGACACCCCTGATCTAGTACAATTTAGACTTATGAAATGTACCAAATGCAAATGGGTTGCACATATAAGAACATAAGAGAAGCCAGTGTTGGATCTGGCCAATGGCCCATCCAGTCCAACACTTTGCTACACAGTGGCCAAAAATACCAGGTGCCATCAGGAGGGCCAGCAGTGGGGCCAGGACACTAGAAGCCCTCCCATTGTTGATCCCCCGAAATACCAAGAATACAGAGCATCACTTGCCCCAAAGTCCCTATTTATACCTTGTGGCTAATAGCCACCGATGGACCTCTGCTCCATATGCTTATCTAATTCCCTCTTGAAAATGTCCATGCTTGTAGCCGCCACCACCTCCTGTGGCAGTGAATTCCATGTGTTAATCACTATTTGAGTGAAGAAGTACTTTCTTTTATCAGTTCTAACCTGACCACTCAGCAATTTCATGGAGTGCCCACGAGTTCTTGTATTGTGAGAAAGGGAGAAAAGTACCTCTTTCTCTACCTGCTCTATCCCATGCATAATCTTATCAACCTCAATCATGTCACCCCTCAGTTGTTGTTTCTCCAAGCTAAAGAGCCTCAAGCGCTTTAACCTTTTGTTCATAGGAAAAGTGTTCCAACCCTTTTATAATATTCTAGTTGATTTATACAGGGGCATTATGTACCCAATGGTGCTGTTTCTAGGCTTCCTCAGAAGTAGATTCTCTCGTACCACAAGTTACTACACAGCAAATGCTATTTACTGTGTGTCGTTTCTTTTATTCTCCAATACATTCTCTATATTTTCCAAAGGCATTCCAACATTGAATAGCATAAGCAGATTGGATTGGAGCCAGATATGAAGGTTATTGTTACCTAGTTGGAATATAAACTAGGAAACGAAACGAAGAGAGAAGTCGCCAGCTTTGTTAAAATACAATTGATGATTCTCTTCTCTGTTATAAGTACTTTTATAACTACTCTGTATGTAGCACTTTAAATATTCATTCACTTTATGCATATCACAGTTCCCCGCATGAGTCTGTAATTTTGAATTAGGCGCAAGCCAGTTAATTAATTTCTAGTAGTAGCAACCAGTCCTCTTTTTTTATCTGGCTAGAAGCCTTCTTTTTTTCAAATTGGCTGGCAATTGCTCTCTATCTCACGTTGCTGGCTCAGGTGCTCTCTCATAGTTTATAGGAGTAGCATTTCAGTATTCTTTTCTATCCGGCTGGAAGACTTCTTTTTAAATAAACTGACAAATGCTTTCCACCTCTCAAGTGGGAACTCAGTCTCTCAAAAACTATTCTGATTGATTCCATGCAGCTTCATGTTTCTTTCTTAAAGGTGTAGAACATTGACAAAGTTGCTAAAGGCTGAATTCCTATATAATACATTCACGTTTAAATACATTTGTGAGTAGTCTTTAAATGGACTGGGCTGTAACTATTTGAAGGAAGCAAAAAAAGAGGTTAAGCTGTATCAAGAGGCTGACACCTTCCAACACAATAGGATTACTCCTGAGGAAGATTGGTGAAATGAGTGTATAACCCGGTGCTCATTGAGGACATTGGACTTTTCCTTGAAAATGTTAGAATTTCCTTAGCACTATTGTAAAATTTTGATATACAAATTGATGTTCATAGGATTTATTAAATGTTGTTATCATTTTTATCACAGTGTTTCTTTGTTTGATATAATTCCCTGTAACTGTGATCCCTTCTTTGGTTTACCTAGAAAAATTTATGCCTGGTATTGAGGGACTTGTGTGTGTAATATTTCCCTCCCAGCCTCTTTATATTCATCCCCTCTCCCTTGTGCTGCATCCGCGGACATGCAGCCAAAGAGAGCTAGGTTTTCTAGAGGCTGAAAGGGGTGATTCCTTCTCTGTTACCCAAAAGCCTCTTAAGAGCGTTGGGGTACTTGCTGATACCGCTTCCTTTGTTTATGGTGGTCAAATACCTGTTTGGTATCAGGGGAGCACCAAACGAGGATAAATTGATAACACAGATAACAGTTTTCATTAGGAAAACTGACCAGTCTTAATTCCCTAAATAGACAAAAGGTTTATTCATTACTAAAAGATCAACACACTTTGAGGTTAAGTATGCAGGCTACAAAGTTGGAGTACAGCCCCCCCCGGGGGGGGGGCAGGCTGCTTTTAACCTTCTTTTTTCCAGTTGTGTCAGAGTTGTGTCCAGAGAGTTTTTCCAGTTGTGTCCAGTTCAGTCTGTTCCTTGGGACTTGATTCTCTTTTTGTTTTGGCCATCAAGTCTCATTGACTTAGGGCAACCACATATTGCCTTGCCTCTTCACAAAAACCTTTTACTTCCTTGGTGCTCAACCATCCAAATACTAATTACAGTTGACCTTGCTTAGCGTCCAAGATCTGACAAGATTTTGCTGGCCTGGCCTGTCTGTCAAGGCTGTCTGTCAAACCCCTGGCCAACAACCTTGAATACTGCATCAGTGTTCTTTAGTGCTTTACACTCAGGATATGAAAATACATTGATCTAGTCTTTGGTGATATCTCCAGACTAGTTGTCTCCAAATGCTGCACATTTTTACACACTCCTCTTCCATAAACTCTCCCTTTTTCATGGGTGAGCCATTTGGCTGGATTTATGACTGGAATCTTCATGGGCCAGGAAGTGTTTTGTTAAGGTGAATTGGGTCTCATGCACTCATTCATAACAGCGTGTGCTATGAGCTGTGCCAGTCTGGCAGCTACAGCGGGGAGAGAGTGAAGGGGGTGAAGTTGCTCCACTTGTGTAATAGGCTAGAAGGACTATCTCATACCCTTCCTACCTCTACACTAGAGCCACCTGACTGGGATGGCTATTAGTACGCACAAGTCCTTCGACCCCAGGAATAAACTTTCCCAGGACTGGAAATAGTTCAAGGGGAGGGGAGGGAACATCCCAGACCATTAGTGCTTTCTGCTGGTTTGCAGGATCCAACCCCCTTAATTTTTCTCCCATGTAGGACAGTGATATTTTATTTGAATGCTGTCCTAAGTCTGGATGTCATTGGATTGCATCTGTTGCGGATTATAGTTCTGACCTGGAATTTTAGAAAGCTCTATCACTTGAAGCTTCCCCAGTGGCTTGAGTAGCCAAATGTCCAAAGTGTCTTTCTGGGCTATATATTGCTACTATCATCCTGTGAGGTGGTATTTGCTGAAAAGAACTTGAAAGATGACAGCTAGAATTATTGGCTGTAAGATTATTACATGTGGTCCAAAGACTGTCCTCATGTGTGAAAAGTTTTATTAACTTTCAGTCATACTGTTAAAGATAAATGATACATGGTATTTCAATTCTTTATTTGAGGTGCAAAAATCCCTTCCAACAACTGGCCACAGAACGCATGCTGCAAATTGTTTTAGCTGTATCTCTGTCAAAAGATTTTAATTCTCAGTCTTTTGTGCCCCTCAGTTTGGTGACACTAAAGCACATCACATAAAAGGTTGGATTGAGACTATTGTAATGCTTGAGAAATTAGTAGAGATGTAATGCAGTATCATGTATTCATTTTACAATTGTTTGTAATTATTTCATTGCAGTCATTCCGTTGTCGCTCAGGAACTATTGGCACCAGAGGAGACCCCATAAGAACATATACTAGACGAGGCAAAATTGAACCTTCTAGAGTTTTTAAAGGAAACCCGATTGGTCTCAACATGTTGGGGAACAGCAAGAAACTGAGGTGCTTTGCTTCCAGATATACTAAAAATTGCTGAATCTGTCTTTTTAGAAAGTTGCTAGTAATTCTTAAGAAATGCTTGCATTTTGCTGATCAGATTGACTAAACTTTCATTTATAATATTCAAATGGTTTTGTAGGTGAAGATCTACTATTATGTGGCTGGAGGTTTTAAATATTTGTTGCACCATAACTGTTTCAAAAACCTGCAATATTCCGGCCATCTGAGGCCAAACTGGTGGCATTCTAGTTTTCAGGTGCGTATTCGTGGTTTCCCAAGTGACAGCTAGAATTATTGAGTGATCAGCAAACATCTGCATTGTTCGGGGAAAAGTTCTGTTTGGTACTACTTCTGAAGCTATTTTCTTCAGTCATACACTTAAGGATAGGGTTAAATATGCAAAATTTCTGAAAATTCTGACGCCACAAGGAAAAAAAATGTGTTTTGGGGTTTTCCTCTGTTTTTTTGAGAAAAACAAATGTTGGAAAAAATTAAAATATGTGCAATACTTACTTTCATAATCTTCTGTGCAGTCCCATATGGGGACTGCACATGAGCAGGCCAGAAGCTTGTTTCTGCCCAGGGACCACATGCTCCTGCACAGGAATGACTCAGGAATCCCCCCCCCCCCAGTTCCTCTTTTGCCGCTGAAGGAGAAGGTTGTGTTTCTTGGAGTCTCCAGTTACACGTGTGATCGAGAGGAATTGTTCCAATTTGGTTGGAGTGATGTTGGTTTCTGAGTTTGTGCCATGGCTCAGAAGGCCCTTTTCAAGAAATGCTCCCACTGTGGGGTGAAGATGACCCAAACTGATGATTGTGACCTCTTTCTGTTCTGTTTGGGTGAGGGCCCGGGTGTCTCCACATGTAAGGCCTGCTAATGCTTCACCCCTAAAGCTTGGAGGGATAGGGCATCAAAACTTAAGGCAGCGCTGTCGGAGAAAGTTTTTGAGTTCTCATCCGAGTCAGCCCTGGAGAAAGCTTCCAATTCCGTGTCTTTGGAATCTATACGCTCAGCTTCACCTCCCGGATCCATATCTCAGCAGATCTGATCTTGGTCACACTCTCCTCATCATGCTTCCTCTGCACTGCCAGCCAAAAGGCAAGACCAAGGACAAGGAGGAATGCAAATTGACCTCTCAGCAGACTTCTCCCGTCTGCACTCCCGAGCCTACACCAACCTTGCAGGAGAAACCCAGGACTACATCTCCGAGCCCGAGGTCCCCACCTGCTTCCATCTCAGATGGTGATGTGGATGCAGGCTTACCACGGAGTCAGGGTCCATGGGAGTCCAATCCAGAGCAAATGGCCGCGATTCTGTGGTCTCAGCCCCAACTGCCTGTGCAGTGGCCTTCACACCGTACATGACATCTCCAGCATATATGGAAGAATGGAGTGACAACTTTGCAAGCCCCAGGACCAAGTGTTTGTATCATTACCCTCATTGGGTGTTATCGTGCCCACCTTCAGCGACTGTTGTGTGCGGTGCTCCCTCTAAGTTCTGGAGTCTTGTGAGCAAAAAATTCTGCTTTGTGAGCTATTGGCATTAAAGTTGTGGGTGAGTTATTTGGCTACTGCATAAATTAGTTTTTTCTGGAGCCATCCTTCCCGGTGGTAAGACAAAACTGTGTGAGCCGGAGGCTAAAAAACTGTGAGCTTACACTAACTCAGCTTAGAGGGAGCACTGGTTGTGTGCACACCACATTCTCCTATACATGCAGTGAGGAGAGAAGAGGCAGCAATTGAATCTGACACATCATAGGATCCGAGCCCAGATGAGAGGGTCAGTGAGCCATCTCCAGCATCTCCCACGGAGGATCTCCGAATGTTTGGAGAACAAATGATTTGTATGGCCCAGTCTGTCGAGATAGAAGTCATTACCTCTGAGCACAACCCAAAATATAAGATACAGAGTCACCTGTACTCAGAGTCTCCCAGGATTATTGTGTTCCCAGTGTTGTAAGGCCTTGAGGACCTCACGCAGGAACTGTGGCAAAAGCCTGTGTCTCCAGCCTACTTCAAGACGAGTAGAACATTTTTATAAGATCAGAAAAGAACCACTTAACTACCTTATGACTCATCCTCCACCATCTTCCATGGTGACGGAGTAAATGCAGCCAAAGGGCCATCAGGCCTACCACTCCGCTCCCACGGATAGAAAGGGAAGAAAGCTGGATGTCCTGGGTTGGAAACTATTTTCCTCAGCAGTGTTAAGTTTCAAAATCTCTGACTATGAAACCATTATAACTGGTTATCAGTTCTTATGGGAGAGGATTCTTCTGTTCCTGCCTGAACATAAGTGTTCTTGCTAAGGATTTGCGTACCAAGGCCATTAAACTGTTGAAGCAGCAGATTAATGCTGGACGGCATTCAACAGATTCACCTGCATAGGCTATGGTGAGCTGCATCATGCTCAGATGCCACATATGGTTAAGGTCACTGGTCTTACCTATGAAGGCCTAAAATTGAGGACTTACCTTTTGAAGGTTCTGCTCTCTTCTCTGCCAAAGGGAAAACAAACAAACAAATAAACAAACAGCTAAGTCCCAATCTTCCACGTCCCAATTTAAGCAGAAGCCTTTTGCGAGACAGTCTGGCATCTGTATCAAAGGGAGTACCATTTTTCTGGCTCCTCAGGGTCTCAGTATCCAACCCCAAGCCATTTACCCCACAACAAGGTTATCATAGGTGTAAGGATTCCAACCATCCTAGGTTGAACCAACGTCTACCCTTTTCCAGAGAGGCAATCTCATCCCCTAAATCATCCTTTTAACTAGGATCGTTGTCAACCCCTGAAGTTTGGGGACAGGCTGGCTCAGTTTGTTACAGCCTGGGAGGCCATTACCTCCAACGAGTGGGTTTTGTCAATATTCTGATTTGATTACAGATTAGACTTTAAGTCTAAGGCATCTGAGGGTTTCTTCTCCCATATGCTTCTAGTAGATATGAAGGATGAGGGAGTTAGACCCATTTTAGACCTCAGAAATCTGAACATTTTTCTTCATGTTTCTAAATTCTGTATGGTGTCCATTTCCTTCAATTTTACAATTATGAAAATGTAATTGCTGGTTCATCATTATTGATTTCAAGAATGTATGTTTTCATATTTCAGTCCACCCTCAAAATCGCAAGTTTCTGCATTTTTCATGTGAGGAGTGAGTTTTTCAGTAAACTGTCCTACCCTTTGGTTTAGCCACCACACCCAGGGTATTCTCAAAGCTCTGGTTATTGCCTACCTTCGTATGCGGGGTTGCCATATATTCCCTTACCTAGATGATTGGCTACTAGTGGTGGATTCCAAGGACTGATTGTTGAGTCATTGCACTCTTGTCCTGGAGACCTATCAAAAGTTAGGGCCCCTTGTGAACTAGGGTAAGTCACAATTAGTCCCATCCCAGAGGGTATAGTTTATTGGAACCATGCTGGATTCCTTAATGGGAAATGTTTTCTATCTCCAGTCAGTGTACAGGCCATTTTAGCCTTGGTAAGACAGTTCAGATATCACCGGTTCCAATCAGTTTGGAAAATCCTGTGCCTTATGGGATATATGGCCTCTACTGTGGCAGTCCTGCCTTTGGCTAGGTTACAGATGTGTTCCCTGCAGCTCTGGTTTCTGTCTTGTTATAGAGCTGGGGTTCATGCCCTATGGAATGGAATTTCTGTTTCAAGACCTGTTATTCGTTCTTTCTTGTAGTGGTGTTCTCTGGCTAATTTATCCAGGGGGATTTCCTTCGGGGTTCCTGAACATGAGGTCGTCCTTGCTTCTGACACTTTGCTCTTGGGTTGGGGCACCCACTGTGAAGGATTGTCAGCTTGGGGTACTTGGTTAGAGGATGAGAAGCTGCTGTACATTAATATATTAGAATTGTGAGCAGTTCATTATGCCCTTCGTTGTTTTTCAGATACCCTTCGGAACTGATCCAACCTTGTCCAAATGGACAATACAGTTACAATGCTTTATTTAAACAAGCATGGGGGTCCAGGGTCCAGAGGTCTATGTCAGGAGGCTGCCGTAGCACGGGACATGGCACTGAAGCTCAATGTTTCCATTCACCCCATCCACATCCCTGGGAGTTTAAACACAGAAGTTGACAGGTTGAGCAGGGTCGGCACACTCTAATGAATGGTCCATAAAGGCTACTTACCTGGAACCAATTTTTACCCTCGGGGGGGTTCCAGACATCAATCTGTTGAAGGCTGTGAAGTATTGTTCCCGAGCAGGAGTAGGCATTGGTTCCCCTAGGGGATGCATTTCAGCTGCATTGGCAGCAAGCCCTTTTTTTTACACATTCTCTCTGTTCCTGCTCCTTATCAGGGCTATAGACATCACCAGGAAGAAGAGATCGAACATGATTCTGGTAGCTCCGTTTTGTCCTTGCCAGATATGGTTTCCAGTCCTCATGGGGCCAGTTTCTTCCCCTGCCAAATCAACCAGATTTAATCAGCATCAACCAGGTGTCTCATCACAATCTGAACCGCCTCAGCCAGATGGCTTGGAGGCTTCAGACAGAGACCTAATATTTTTGCAGGAGGTTAATGACATATTTGATTATTTATTGCAACTGAAATATAAAGGCCTGGCATTTTCCTCCCCCCCCCCCTTTGGTATTTTTTTGTATTTTTCATATGTGCATGTGTGTGCCTGTGCACCTGGAAGTCAGGGCGACCTCTGGTGACTGACCCCTATTGGGTGCCTGGAGGATATTCAGAGAGGTGGCTTAATAAAACCTGCCCCCACTTACCAACTGCTAGTATTCCAAGGAGGTCTCCCATCCAAGTACTTGCCAGAATTGACTCTGCTTAGCTTCTGAGATCAGGCTTGCCTGGGCTATCCAGTTCAGGGCTGCATTTTCCTATTTGAGGGTTCACCTGGCTGCTATCTCTTGCTGTCACAGGGTTCACCTGGCTGCTATCTCTCGCTGTCACAAGGGAATTGAGCGAGGATCAGTTTCCCCCTCATCATTTGTCCGGGAGGATCAGTTTCCCCCTCATCATTTGTCCAAGAGATTTCTTAAAGGGCTAGGTAATCTTTGCCCACCCTGGGAACCTTTAGTGTCCTAAGGTTCTCTATCAGTTGTGTTGGCACAGCTGATGCCAAGCCTTTTGAATCCCTTGCTACTTGTTCTTTGGCAGAGCTTTCTGCAAAGGTGTGTTTCTTAGTGGCTGATACTGAAGTTTTTCCTGAGAGGGTAATCCTTCGCTCTAGTCTTAGGTTTCTCCCTAAGGTAGTTTCCAGATTCTGTTTATCCCAAAATGTCATTTTGCTCCTGTTCTTTCCTTCACCAAGCTCTGAAAATGAGTGCTTGTTTCATTCTTTAGATGTGAGAAGGGCGTTATTATTTTATCTCAAGAGAACCCTGGAGTTCCGCAGGGACAGAGCCCTGTTTGTTTGCTTTAATGGCCCTAAGAGAAGTAGGAGAGTGTCATCTCAGACCCTGTCCCAATGGATTGTCAGGGCCATTAGGCAATGTTATGATTGGGTCAGGTTACTATACCTTTTAAACATTCACACCCACTCCACTAGGGCAATGGCTTCTTCAGCAGCTTTCCTAAATGGAGTGCCCTTGACGGAGATTTGCACAGCTGCCACCTGGTCGTCTGCTGACACATTCATGTGTCACTATGCTTTGGACCTGCAGGCGAGACAAGAGGCTCAAGTGGGCAAGGTAGTACTTCATTCGCTGTTCAAGTGAGGAGAGTGTGCTCCATCTCCTGGTGAGTAGCTTGCTAGAATCCCCATGTGGGACTGCACAGAAGATTGATGATGAAAACAAAGTTGCACTTACCTTTAACTTGTTCATCAAGTATCTTCTGTGCAGGCTCACATACCTTCCCTCCTGCCCCACTGCATGCTTTTGCTTTGGTGGCATTAGAGATACTGAGGGTGGGGGCACTGCTGTGCAGGAGCATGTGGTCCCTGGGTGGGAACAAGCTTCTGACTCTGGCGCGCAGCACCCCCTGGAGGCTTTTAGCTATAAAGACCTGTCCAATGGCAGGCCTGCTCATGCACAGTCCCCATGTGTGCCCACACAGAAGACACTCGAACAATCGTTACAGTTAAGTGCAACCTTGTTTTCCTATCAAATGTAAACTGATTTTACTGTTTTCACAACAGAAAATGCACCATTTATAACTGAGGATATAAAACTGCAATATTTGACATTTATAGAATTTTTAAAAATGTAAAGGCCTTAATTTTGTACAAGCAAAATTGCAAATATATTTAATACTCGAGAGAAAACGGCAAGCCTATGCACCCTATAGTATCATAGTAAAGGTAAAGGTTCCCTTGCTCGAAAGCCAGTCGAGTCTGACTCTAGGGTTGCGGTGCTCATCTCCGTTTCAAAGCCAAAGAGCCAGCGCTGTCTGAAGACGTTTCCGTGGTCATGTGGCCGGCATGACTAAACATCAAGGCGCACGGAACGCTGTTACCTTCCCACCGAAGTGGTACCTATTTATCTACTTGCAATTTCTTGCTTTCGAACTGCGAGGTTGGCAGGAGCTGGAACTAGAGACGGGAGCTCACTGCGTCATGCGACAACTCGGGTCTTGAACTGCTGAACTACTGACCTTCCACAGCCTGCAGTTCAGCATCTTAACCACTTGAGCCACCGCAGCTCCTAGTATCATAGTACATATTCCTTAAGTGTTCCTATCTGCTTAGAGAGAGCTAGGTTTTGGTGAAAGTTTCAGTTTTCCTATGAGGCTTTGGTGCAGTTCCTATGCCACCTCTTTCTGATCTTATTTTCCCTTCACCAAAGTAGGGCATCAAGTTACTTGTTACCCGATTGTCAGACTCCTGGTCAAGTTATTCTCAACAACCCTCTCTTTGTTAGTGATATGTTTATTGAGATGCATTTAAGTTCCAGATCAGAACAGAACTGTGTTAGAACTGGGGATTTTGGCGTGTACCTTAGCAGATATAGATAATTCAAACAAGACCCCTTTTCCCCTAACCAGTCACACTTAAACTTGTCCTGCCTAGCTGTTTCCAACCCCCCCTTGGGAATATACGATCCGTTTATCTAACCGTAAGCTGGCACAGAAAGGCTCAAGGTTGTTCCTCTGAGAGGCTCTTGTCTTAAGGAAAATAAGCCTCTTGTCTTAAGGAAAATTGCTGCCTCTACAAGCGAAAGGTTCCCACTCACGCAACATCCCTTTCCCTCCTCTCAGGAATGTGCTCTCCCCCCAGCATATATGGCAAACTAAGCAGAGCAAGGTTTGACATTCTGCCCCCCCAAAGCTTCAATCATCCTCCTGGATTGAGAGGGTGGTGCCGATGGAATGTGCATGCCAATTTTGCAGCTTTTACGTGCTTGGCTTCCACCCATTCATTGTGTGAGGGGTCGAAGTCTTTCTATTTAAACAGGTAATACAACCGACCCCTTTTGAGTTTAGAATCTAAAATGTCCTCCACTTCCTGATGAACTTCTCCATCGACCATCAGGGAGGGGGAGCTGGAGGACGTGGTTTCCATTTCGAGGGTCCAGGATCCTTCTTCAGTAGACTGAAATGAAACACAGGATGGACATGACGCAGATTCTTAGGCAACTCCACCTCAACAGCCACTTTGTTAATGAGACACACCACCTTGAAATGGCCCACTTATTTCCAGCCCAGTTTCTTCCCTGGCTGCAGACCTTTGAGGTGCTTAGTGGAAATATACACTGAATCCCCTAGTTTCAAGTCCCACTCAGGGCCCCTCCCCTTATCCGCGTAGCTCTTAGAGTCCTCTTTAGCTTTGTCCAGGGTCTTTTGGAGGGTGGGCCATCTTTGTGTTACTTTAGATCACCATGTTTGGGCATCCCTGGTACTCGGGCTTTCCAGGTTTAGGGTTGGGAGGGGTCCTCCGACGTAAACCTTCACTGCTTTAAAAGGCGAGACCCCAATCAAAGTATGCACAGAGTTATTGTAGCTGTATTCCGCAAAAGGGAGTAAGTCCACCCAATCATCCTGTTGGTGGTTGATAAAACATCTAAGAAACTGCTCCAAGACTTGATTAGTCTGTTCTGTTTGCCCACCAGTCCCTGGGTGGTAGGCACTACTTAGCCCATGCTCTATACCCAGGAATTTCAGGAGCTCCTTCCAAACCCCCGTTACGAACTAGGACTCCCAGTCTGAAATTATTGCGGTGCAGAGCGTGGAGCCTGATGATACATTGCATAAAAATCTGAGCCAGCTTCCTGGCTGTAGGCACCTGCTTGCAGGGGATGAAGTACACTTGCTTTGTTACTAAATCTACTACTACCCAGGTAACAGTCTTTCCATTACTCGGGGGTAGGTCTGTGATAAAGTTTGTAGAGATGATGAACCATGGCTGCTGTGGGGTTTCTAATGGTTGCAACAGACCCGGGGTCTTTCCCACTCATCTCTTACTCAATAGGCAAGTTTTACAACAAACAGGGCCACGGTGTATAATAGCCAGTAAAACAGTAAATCACCGTGTACAATTAAACAATATTTGTTAGTTTTTATATGCAATGTTTAGAATTCAATTATTAACAAGATTACAACAATAACACTACAATATATGATATAAAGCTTAGCAGTACACACAAAGTAATACAGTTACTAGTTACAGACAAACGACGGAGTTCTAGTACACTATCCGTTTGCGTGTCCTTCATCAGGTTCGTCATTTTGTAATTATTTCTTCATTGGCATGAAGTGCTGCAAGCCATATTTCAGAATGCTAGTTCTTATACAAATTATTATGTACGCTACCGCACTTAGATTCTGGTGACTGGGGAGCTCCTATAGCAAGCTCTAATGTGACTGGGTCTACAGCATATAATAATTGGCTAAGCTTCCCTCAGGATAGTGTACTGATCTGCCAATTTCTTGGCTTGAAGAGTATGTGTCTGTTTGGTTTGGTGCTGGTGGCTTTGGTTTCTTTTCTTTTGTTGGGGATGGGGATGGGGTTCTCGGGTTCAGACCCAGTTCCCGTGCTCGCCCTGGCTCCTCCATCTTCGTCAGCTTCTAATACTTTGTCAGACTCCTGGTCGAGTTACTCTCAACAACACTCTTTGGCAGTGGTATGTTTTTTGAGATACATTCAAGATCCAGATCAGAACTGTGTTAGAACTGGGGATTTTGGCGCATACCTTATGAGATATAGATAATTCAAACAAGACCCCTTTCCCCCTAACCAATCCCACGTCTCACACGTCAGTGTGTGTTGTCCCCCCCCCCCCCCCCGGGAATATACAATCCCTTTATCTAAACGTAAGTTGGCGCAGAAAGGCTTAAGGTTGTTCCTCTGAGAAAGGAAAGTGTCCTAAGGAGAATTACTGCCTCTACTAGCAGAAGGTTCCCACTCACACAACATCCTGTGCCCTCCCCCCAGCATCTATGACAAACTAAGTAGAGCAAGGTTTGAAATCGATATATGAATATATGTGTCATAATGAAAAAAAAATAGTTGTTTGAGAGAGAGGTGAAATGGTCAACAACATGGGAAGAATCAGGTTGAAAGGACAACAGAGGGCATGCAACAGTTGAGAAGCAATGAAAGTCTTGCATGATTCCCTTATGAAGATTAGGTATCCATCTAGGTTCAGAAATGCATCTTGGGTTTAAAAGCTGTGTATGTCTAAAGAATGTGCATGGTATCTTTAAAAGCATTTCACTGATTCTAAAAGAGAAAATACTTCATAAGATCTTTTTTTAGTACTCCCCCAAATTTCCAGTTCTGTTAAAAAAAATAATAATGAAAAAAGGGCCTCGGGGGGATGAAATTGTCTCCCCCTCCCCCAAAGTTTTCAGGTTTTTCTCTTGGCATTCACATCTCTAGCTAGGTGTTTTGTGGGGTTTTTTTGCTTCTTTGTTTTTAATACTGGAGATTAATCAACTATGAATAATAGATATGTGTCAGCGGGGAACCCACAAGGAATTGTAGGGGGGGGGGCTTCTCATTTTCCCCAGT
>NW_015165956.1:41993-55501 GCF_001447785.1 Gekko japonicus
TATTACTGCTTCTGTCTCTCTTCCCAGCCACCAGACAGTGTACCGTCCCAGCAGTGTTCCCTCTAAGCTGAGTTAGTGTGAGCTAGCTCAGAGCTTTTAGTCTCTTGCTCACATATTTTTGTCTTAGCTCAGGAAGGATGGCTCCAGAGCAAACTAATTTATGCCGTAGCCAAATTGCTCACTCACAACTTTAATGCCAGTAGCTCACAAAGTAGAATTTTTGCTCACAAGGCTCCACAACTTAGAGGGAGCATTGCTTCCTAACCAATAGCCAACCTACCTTATCTGCCCTTGTCTTCACTTCTCCTTTGTTCTATTCTCCTGGCAACTTCTCCCTGCAAAAAGCAGGGCCCAACTGCATGGCAAGCCCAGCTCTATCAGGGGATGTGATGAGAAGGGGATGCAACTTTTTCCAGGGCTGTTCTGGTCTCTGTGTTACAGAAAGCAAGGCTTGGAAGGCTCAGAAATACTGTTATCTAGCAACTTCGAAACTGGCCTCTAGAGCTCAGTTGGCATTCTTAAAGCCTTTGCTGTTATGTTGGGGAGTTAGTTATTTGATTTTCATTGTTTTTTAGATTTCAGATTTTTCTGCAAACCTGAGGCTTTTCTCATGTTTGTTGAAAGATTTGACTTGTCTTTTCATTGCTGCAGTCTCTGGATTTAACTAACCACAGATGGGGCCAAGTTGAGAATTAAATACAGTGACAAATGGGGACTCCCTAATACTCTCCCTCCCTGACTCTATGGTTCGTTTTCTCTCCTTCTGCTATTATAACGTTGTAATCAAACATCACAATTCCTTTATTGATTAAAATTCCTTCTGGCAGCTATGGTTGCAACCTCCAAATTGGGAAATTCATGGAGATTTTGGAGGTGGAGCCTGGGGACTCTTAGGTTTTGTGAGAGGAGAGAAGCTCAACAGGGTATAATGTCATAGAGCCCAACTTCCAAAGCCACATTCAGTTCTCCCTTGTTCCATTCCCTGGCACTCCCTACCTGGAAATACTCTGGTCCAGTTGTGTGATGCGTGGTGTGGAGCCAGCAAGAACTTGTGGAGGGGTGCCTCAAATCCCCTTTATCCCTTTCCCTAAAAAAAATTCCCTACAGAATTTCCTCTTTTTCTGGCAACCCCATATTCCCACTTTTATTTCTTCTGATTTATACCCCGCCCTCCCAGCCAGGGCTGGCTCAGGGCGGTTTACATAAAATCAGTAGAGAACATTTAAAATCTCTCCTTATATATAATTGAATTAAAATGCACTCCCTTAGTGTATGGCTGATGGCACTGCTCCTCAGCATATATCGCCACCAATCAGAAGGCAAAGCCCGGGTCCCGCCCACACCACAACTGCTGCGACAACCTGGTCTTTTGCATATGGAAGCTGATTGGACTTCACTCCATTCCACACCTCAAACTCCCCCCCCCGCAAGGCAGTTGGAATGTCAGTTGCATATGGAACCTGCTGTATTCTGGTGGTGTGCAGGTCCCAGATTCATGTTTTAAAAGCAGACTGACACTGCCCAAAGCCAGAACACTCTCCCAGAGCCTCTTTCTAGATCTCGTTGTATTTATTTCCACAACGGGCCTTATTTCTAGTAATACAATAAATCAATTAAAACAGTATTAAAACCAGATTACAATTCCATGATACCATAATCATCTTGTAACTTATTCGGACACCATCTTGGTTCTACTGAACACATTATGTTGATTAATGGTTTTATTTTTTATCTTGTTTTTATGCGTGGGCACTTGTGCTCTCTTGTAAGCTGCCCTGAGCCCGCTTACGGGGAGGGTGGGGTATAAATAGAACAAATAAATAAATATATTTGCTGTAATAAAGTTCGTGATGGCTACTGTCGACTCTCACTTCCCAAACCGGCTCGCAGGTCTTCTGTAGTTGTCTTTCGGTGTCTTTCCAATGGCTGGCACAGGCTGTTAATATAAGTTCCAGCGGCAGGAGGGCTTCTTATCCTAGTTGTTAAAAGGTGGCGGTGGCTCCATAGGTCTGGCGGAAGAGCTCCGTTTTACAGGTCCTGTGGAACTGTAATAGGCTCCGCAGGGCCCTGATCTTCTCTGGGAGCTCATTCCACCAGGATGGAGCTGCCACCGAGAAAGCCTGTGCCCTGGTTGTCACCAGCCTGGCCTCCTTAAGATTCGGGAGGACCAGTCAGTTCTGGGCCCTTGAACCCAGTGCTCTCTGGGGGACATGTGGAGAAAGGCGGTTCCTCGGGTATGTAGGTCCCTGACCATAAAGGGCGTTAAAGGTAAGAGCCAGCACCTTGAAACAAATTTAGAATGCTATCGGCAGTGCCTTAAGCACAGGCTGGATGTGCTCCCGGATTGGGAGTCCCATCAACAGCCTGGCCACAGCATTTCACACCACGTGCAGCTTCCAGATTTGAGACAAGGGCAGCCCCATGTAGAGAGCATTACAATAGTCCAGTCTCGAGGTGACTATTGCATGGATCACTGTTGCCAAGTTGTTGTGTTCGAGGAAGGGAACCAACTGCCTAATCAGCCGAAGATGATAAAACGTTGCCTTGTTAAGGAGGCATCTAGGAGCACTCCCAGACTCCTAACCTCCGGCCCTGGCTCCAGAGGCACCCCATCGAAGGTTGGGAGTAGGATCCCTACCCTCAGACCGCCCCAACTCAGGCAAAGGACCTCCATCTTTGTTGGATTCAATTTCACCCAGCTCAACCTAAGCCAACCAGCCACGGCTTTCCCCTGCTTCTTCCTCACCCACCCACCAATTTACTTTTTATCTCCATCCCTTCACCTACCATTATTTATACTTCATTTATACTGTCTTTTCTCCAAAAGGGGCCTGAAAGCACCTTATAGCATTCTTATCTCCTCCATCTTATCCTCACAACAAACCTGTGAGGTAGGTTAGGCTGAGAATGTGTGACTGGCCCAGGGTCACCCAGGAAGCTTCCACAGCAAAGTGGGGATATGAACCTGAGTCTCTCAGATCATTGTCTGAAACTCTAATCTCTATACCACACTGTCTTTTGTGGGGTGGCTGCTGTTGCACAGTAGCAAGTTCCCTGTCCTGATTGAGTCATGCAAGTCATGTGGTATCAGGTTGCCCAGTCTTTGCTGCCAGGCCTGGTTCCATGTGTCCTCCCTCAAAATCACACAAACTCCGGAAGGGTCTCTGCCCCCTTCCTCTGCCTTTTACTGACAGCAACCGAGGAAAAGGCAACTTTTGTGGTTGCCTAGCAACAGCCATTGAAGGCTTTCATTCCTTAAAGGTACAGGCACTGCTTCCATTCTTTGGAAGCTTTTCTACAGTTTGTAGGAAGGTTTTTTCTCTGTTCATGACTTCAGCCTCTGGATTTAACTATCCACAGATTTGGCAATGTTGAGAATTAGATATATTATAATATCAAAATGCTGAGGGTTGTCTGTAGATATTTAAACAGCATTTCAAAGTATGGAGCTGTTTCCTAAAACTGAAGCATATGCACCTGGGAGGAACAAGATGGCTCTACTTGGTACAAAAGGTTAGATTGGGTTGAATCCACCAGAAGAGTTCACAGGAGGAAAGGATTTTTCCCCTTAAGCAGCATGGCATTCATTGGAGGGGAAAAGAGGTGATTTTACTTGATTCCCCTTTTCTTTGCAATATCTCACCCTGTGGTTATCCTTGATACACACTTTGCTGATCCTCAGGAATTTCAGAACCAATGACATAACACATGGCTTGGGCAAGGGAAAGGTAGTGAAAGATTCTCTCCATCAATTCCTTCTGGTGAGCTCTTCTGATTGATCCATCCCATTGACTTTTCTGGCCCTGGATATTGATTGGGCTACTGCAGGCTAACTAGAAAAGTTTGTGATACCTGGGTGATATATTTGGAGCTCTGATTCACCTGTTACTTTGAAGAGTACTTTGTAATTCTTCCTGGATGTGAATAGTAACACTTTTTCTATCCTGTTTTTATTTATTTGCAGTGAAAATGCTCAGACTATATCTTGCTCTGGAACTACAGTACAAGGTAGACATTTTCACCATGCTCATGCACAAACACCTGTAGTAAAAACAGCAGCACAAAGGTAAAATGTAAATGATCAATTAAGTTTTCTGTTCTTAAAAACCTCTTTCCGTATTCTTGGTGTGTCCTGTGCAGCAGAAACTTTAAATCATTTAGTGACTTTGTTTACTGCTTGTGTGTCATATCCTTTTAAAAATGGAGTTTCTGGTGTTGGGCAAACAGTGCTTTTTAAGAGGTTAGAGGATGAGGTAGAAGAAGCAGGTACTGATCCTCCCTAATGCTAGAGCCTGCTTGCATCATAGCAGGAACAGGAATGGGCAGAACCTGGCCTGGCCCACCAAATGATATTTTCTATGTGACTCTCCTTTCCCAAAGTTTTCAGGTTAAATAAATGCAGAAATGTGATTAATAAGGACATTTTTTCATCAAAGGAATTATTTAAAGGACCTTCGTGACTGTTTTTGTTAATTCTGTTATAAATTGATCAGTGAAAGCTACAAATTCTTAATTTAAATTTAAGCTGCCACAAGGGAACTGAGTGGGGGGTGGTGATGAGTGCTAATTATCCCCGGGCTTTCAAATGAGGGGTAGCACAAACCTATCCCCTAAAAAGTGCTGCTCTTTCCCAGTGCAAAAATCAATCTCTACCACCTGTTTTGACTCTCTCTAGTTTTAAAAAGCTTTGAGAGGGAACTATATTAATCTTTTAAGATACAGAATGGAGGAATGAAATCAGTCTGCAGCAGACAGGGACCAATAGGAGGCAGTAGAAAGAAAAATGAGTTGTGAGATAAGGCCACAGGCTTGATTATCTAGTTGTTGTGGAGAGAAAAAAGGGCCACCAGAAAATAAGATCTTTCCCAAAGATAGATGTTTGAGTAGGAAGTATTACTAATAATACTAGGAAATAAACACCAATTCATCATCTGCCTTAAGAGCACAAAACTGTGAACTTTTGCGCTATGGTATCAAATTCTACACATTGATGAGACTGGACTATTCTGTTCTTTAGCTATCTTTTACTGTGCACATGTAAATAGACTATGTGATATTTTAAATCAAATAAGTGGTATGTTGTGCTTCATTCTAGTTATGTGAAATCCAATCAAATGAAAGCAAGGGGGGGGTGGAAATGGACAAAACTATTATAATATATAATGGGAATAAAGGGTTATTTTCAATATATTAAAACAGGACCAGTATTGGTCAAAATAATTTCCTGAAGGAAAATTCCTTTCTATTATGTATGGGATTGAATTAAAAGCTTCTTATGCTGTGATAACAGGAAGTGCTGCACTGTCAAGGAGATACTTCTATCCTCTGTAGAGAGGAAAGTAATTAAGTTGTCAGAATTGATGTGCTAGTCCTGGTTTTCAATGTTGTGGGAGGTATCAGTTTCAGTAAGCATAACTTTGCAAGTCCCAAGGGCTCAGTATTGTAGAGCTTAGGCAGCAACAGTCATTTCCCCAATCAAATTAGCCAGGATGGATTTTGTTTGGAGAATAAAAGGCTTTGGAAGGTGAAAATGACACAGCAGTTCAGGTGACCACATTTGGACTGTGTTATGCTTTTGGCTCCTTTACTATTGCTGCCTTTTTGCCCCTTTATGTTGTACTTTGTTACCTGGGGTTCACTTACTATCTGGTGGAGTTGTACATTGTGGTGGCTGCATAGATACTCTACCCTATGAAGTTTGGCTCTGTTGAGCAATACTGGAGAATGTTTGCATTTCTCCTGGAGACAAAAAGCATTGGAGACTCACTGACCATTGCTATCCTTGTATGAGGTTTGGCTTGGGGTGGTGGTGGTTCCCAGCCTTTCATTGTCATGACTGAATTTTGAATTGGGTTCTGATCCTGCAAACCTTGTCTTCAGCCAGAAACGAACGACAATTCTTATCCTCTGCATTTGTTGTAGTCTTAGTTGTAAAAACTCTACTCTTTGTACAATGGCTTTAATAATCTGGTTCCTGCCTTGTTTTCTGGGGTCACGCACAGCCTTAGAAACAGTTTTGAGTTATACTGATTTTCAGAGTTCATACATCAATAATACTGTTAAATTAACTCATAAGAATGTAAGAGGAGCCCTGCTGGATCAGACCAGTGGTCCATCTTATCCAGCAACCTATCTCACACAGTGGTCAACCAGTTCCTTTGGAGGCCCAACAACAAGGCTTAGACTGATGCCTTCCTCAATGTTGCTTCCTTGGCACTGGGATTCAGAAGTTTACTGCCTCTGAACATGGAGGCTACCTTTAGTCATCATGGCCAGTAGCTACTGATAAGCCTATCTTCCATGAATCTGTCTAATCCCCTTTTCAAGCCATCTATACCTGCAGTCATCACTGTATTAAAAAGTATTTCCTTTTGTCCCTCCTGAATCTACTGCTTATCAGCCTCATTGGGTGCCCTTGAATTCTAGTATTTTGGGAGAGGGAGAAAAAATTATTTTTGTCAGCTCTCTCCACCTCATGCATAATTCTATAAACATCTGTCATGTTGTCTCTTCTTTAATCTGAAAAGTCGCAGTCCCTTCAGCCTTTCCTCAAAGGGAAGGTGCTCCAACCCCACCCATAATCATGTTGGTTGCCTTCTTCTTTACTTTTTCCAGTTCAGTGATGTCCTTTTTGAGACACGGTGTCCTTTTTGAAATACGGTGACCAGAACGTGCTCCAACCCCACCCATAATCATGTTGGTTGCCTTCTTCTTTACTTTTTCCAGTTCAGTGATGTCCTTTTTGAGACACGGTGTCCTTTTTGAAATACGGTGACCAGAAGTGCACACAGTATTCCAAAGAGGCTACAACATCTCTCCTTATATATAATTGAGTAAGAACATTCTATATTGAACATTCTAAATTTGGCCCCTTTAGTGTATGGACGCTTGAACTGTCAGTCAGAAGACGCTGGCTGGGTTGACTGGCTGCTTTGTGCAATCCCACCCAGTGTTTCAAGGTCTTTTGCATATGGAAGCTGATTGGACTTCACTGCATTCCACACCTCAAACTCACCCCTCTCCCCGCAAGGCAGTTGGAATGTCAGTTGCATATGGAACCTTCAAGGTCTTTTGCATATGGAAGCTGATTGGACTTCACTCCATTCCACACCTCATACTCCCCCCCCCCAAAGCAGTTGGAATGTCTGGTGGTGTGTAGGTCCCAGGATCATGTTTTAAAAGCTGCCTGGGGAGATGGGGACCTCAGACAGGTTACAGTGCCAAGATACAATGCCATACTCCCCACCCTCCAAACAAGCTGTTGCCAGTCTCCAGAAGACAGCTGGAGAGCTCTTAAAGCTCTGGTGCTAATTCAAAGTGCTGCAATTTATCAACAGAGTAGTTTTTTGGCAAATCTTTAGGAATTGTTTGGTGCATTTACGATGGGGCACCCACCCAGAGCCTCTGGCATTTTCTCACTCTGCTGGCATCAAAACCAATTTAAGGCAAAATAAGAGGCTACTGAGAGGGGAGGAGATAAAGTTGCCAGCTTTAGGTATGGAAAATCCTGGAGATTTGAGGAGTGGAGGCCGGAGAGGGGGACATCAGACAGGTTACAGTGCCATAGACTCCACCCTCCAACCCAGCTATTTGCTCCTGGGGAACTATTGTTGCCAATCTTGGCCCAGCACCCATCAAACCATTCTCTTCAACCCCCTGCTGTGCAGCACACTTTCCCCTAGGGTTGCCAAACTCCAGGTGGGACCTGGAGATCTCCCACTGCTACAATTGATCTCCAGATGACAGAGATCAGTTCCCCTTGGAGAAAATGGCTGCTTTGGAGGGTAGACCCTATGACATTATACCTGCTGAGTCCTTCCGCCCCCCCCCCAATGCTGCCCTCTACAGAATCCACCCCCCAAAACTCCAGGTATTTCCCTCCTTATAGCTGGCAACCCTACTTCCCCCTCAGTGCCTGTTGGTAGGCAACTAAGTTTGGTCCAGTCACCTACTTTGCCCTTTGGGAGAAAACATATTGGGGCCAATCCTGATAGGGTTGCCAACTCCCGATGGGAAATTCCTGGAGATTTGAGGGATGGAGCCTGAAGAGGGTGAGGTTTGAGGAGGGGTGGGACCTCAGACAGGTACAATGCCATAGACTCCACCCTCCAAACCACTCAGTCCCTCATGGGGAACCATTGTTGCCAATCTCCAGGTGAGGGCTGGAGACCACTCAAAATTACAATTGCTCTGCAGAAGGGAGGGCGGAAGTCAGCTGAAGTCAAAGGGGCAGATAATGGTAGGTTGATGGTTAGCTGCGAAGGAGATGGGGTTGCCAACTCCAGGCTGGCAAATTCCTGGGGATTTGAGGGGTGGAGCCTGGAGAGGGTGGGGTTTGCGGAGGGGTGGGACATCAGACAGGTAGAATGCCATAGACTCCACCCTCCAAACCAGCCATTTCGTCCTGGGTAACAATTGTTGCCAATTTCCAGGTGAGGGCTACAGATCACTCAAAATTACAACTGCTCTTCAGGGAGCAGAGATCAGTTCCTCTGGAGAAAACAGTGGACTCTGCCATTATACCCTGCTGAGGTCACCACAGCAAAATGACACTGTTTGCCCAAAGCCAGAGCACTCCCCCAGAGCCTCTTTCTAGATCCCGTTGTATTTATTTCCACAACGGGCTTTACTGCTAGTAGATATATACAGGGGCATTATAATATTGGCCGTTTTATTTTCCTAGTAATCCCCAACATAGATTTTGCCTTTTTTACCCCTGCAGCACACTGGGTTGACACTTTAATTGAGCTATCTACTACAACCCCAAAATCTTTTCCCCTCTCAATCTCAGCAAGTTCAGAGCCCATTAGCCTATACTTTAAATTGGGACTTTTTGTTCCAGTGTGCATCACCTTATACTTACTAACACTGAACTTAATTTGCTACATTGTTGCCCACTCACCCAGTTTATGGAGATCCTCCTGGAACTCTTCACAGTCATCCTTGGTTTTCACCATCCTGAATAATTTTGTGTCATCTGCAAACCTGGCCACTACATTACTCACCCCTAGTTTCAGATCATTTATGAACAAATTAAATAGTGCTGGTCCTAATTCCAATCCTTGTGGGAACCCATGGCTTACTTACTTCCATTGTGAGAACTGTCCTTTTATTCCTACTCTTTGCTTCCTGTCATTTTCTTTAATAATTTTTCTTCAGTAATCTTCAGTAAGCCTTCAGAGTAAATAGTCTGAGCTCCCAAACATTCCGGTGCAAGAGCAGGCCCATAACAATATATACTTAGCGAGCACTTTTAATCTTTTTAAAGAAAACTTTGGTTATTTCTGTTAGGTTGACATTGTTCTCTGCACTTGATGAGTACTTAACATCAACAATGGAGAGGTGATCCCAGGTCATCTGTTCATCCTTTATGACATAGGAGTTGTTGTACTACATACATATTTTCACATTTTTCTTGCATAAAATAAAAATTTCTGCATTCAGTACAGCATTAGTGTTTCATTTTTCTTGCATAAAATAAAACTTAATTTCTGCATTCAGTACAGCATTAGTGTTCAACTGGCAAATTATGACTGGGATATGCAGAAGCTTCTTGAGAACTTTTTTGGCTTCTCTTGAGGAGAAATCTCCAGGTGTACATTGAATTTTGGTTTTGCAGCCCCATACTGTATTACACTCTAAATCCGAGTGGTGTGCTATCATTGGAGTGTTGCCTGGTTTTGTTTTGATTTAAGTAACAGGTAAAGGGTAAGAAAGGAAAAAGGTGAACCTGTCAGTTGCAAGCTGGAATTAAAAGTGGGTCTGAAGACATAGATTGGTACAGTAGAAAGCCACTGTCTCAGTTTTAAGGATATACTTATTCAGCATGTATGGCTTAAATTTTAATTGCGTTTTAAAATTATTTTTGAAAGGAAAAACTTAGTTTAATTAAAATTAAATATCATTATAAAAACTCTTGGAATAAAGTCCTGCAGTAGTCAGAAAACAGAACTGGGCCACCAGAAAAGATGTAAGATGGGTCTAGGGAAGCAAAACAGGGCTAAAACCTGCTGGAGCTTGTAGGGTGGTGTGAGCAGGGGAGGAGGGAGAGGGAGGAAGCCAGAGCCCCAACAGTATAGTCCTATCATAAGAACACTTTCTTCAGAGTAAGCCCCACTGAATAGATCTGAGTAGGATTCTGTGTAAACCTGCTTAGAATTGCTCTCTTTGATGCAAGGATTAATGATCGCAAGAATCAAGAGAAAGAAAGGAGTGGAAGAAGGTAGCTGAGAAGAGGGAAGGGACATTACTGGCTTTGTAATACAAAACCCATTTTCGTGGCCCTATTTCTCTGCCTCTTCCTACTGTTTATCACATTCTTGCTTAGTTCTTGTCTTTGTCTAAAAAAAATTTTTTAAACAATTTTTATTTATTTTAACAGTAACTTTAACAATAGCAACCAAAGCATTTGATATCAAATAACAACCTTGTCTTACTACTTTAATGTTTAATTTGTGCAGGGGTTTTTTTAGCTGTAGAGACTAAGCAGTATAAACCACAGTTTTCTTAATATTAAACCCTTAGTACACTGAAGTTTTCTTTGTCTGACATGCCTACTACACAGGATCAAGTTTATAACTGATGGCAGATTTAGGGAGATATGGCCTTTATTAGCCAAATAAGTGAAGCTTTCCTTCCTTTGTGGGGGGAGGGATCCAGGTATTAATTTTAAGCATAAAAGTTTTTAGAGCTGCTTATATATGAATTCAGCTTAGATTTAAATACTATTTTAAGAAGTGATCATGGGGTTTAGCTATCCAAATTTTTTTTAAAGGCTCTATTAATGTTTTACATGTGAAGGGCGTTGCATCTTATTATATTTTTCTCTTTCATATTTTAAGCAATCTGGATCGAAAAGAAAGGTAAGTTCAATAATGGTAAAATAACCACTGTAATGAGAATTTTATTGGAATAATGGATTTATATGTGCTAGGAAGGACTAGTGGTCAGCTTTTCTGTTGGAGTTATTTGGTGTTCTATTCAGCTTGGCTGGAATGGCACAGTGTTGACTAGATACCCACATAAGGTATGCAGAGTACAATTTTACCTTGAATACTTGGCTGTGGTGTTTGGGGAGGAAGAAAGAAATGTGCCTCCATTTTTGTCTGGTTAAAGTAGAGAAGTATCAACCAGGGCAAACATTTGGGGAAACACAGGAAAATCATCAAGGAGAGAAGGAATTTTGGATGTCTTTACTCCTGCTAGTCTATCTCCTAGCCAAGGTCCAGCTGGGGTTCATTAACTGTGGGGCCACTAGAATGGCACATTTAACTGGTAATGTCCCACCCCGCCCCTGTTTAGGCGACGGGCATACTTTAGTTCGCCCATGGAGCCAGATGGACCCAGTGCGGCTCCAGATGGCTCTGCGGGATCCGATGCCCCCTGGCGGCTTGTTGGATGAGCTTGTAGAGGATTGACATAGTCGACTCTCTGCGGACATCAATGAGATCATCCCCAGCGCCCTCGCTCTAAGCTTGCTCCTTGGTTACCCAGGAGTTATGGCTTATGAAACGAGAGCTAAGATGGCTAGAGAGACGGTGGCGTTGTACTCGAGACGAAGTTATGAGAACATCTTATAGGACATTTATGAAGAGAGAGTACTTTACGGCTATGATTGCATCCGCAAGCTCATGCCCAGCCCGATTGTTTAGAACAATTTATTCCATAACTGTTTTGCCACAGGGCAAACCAAATGCTTGGGAATTGGATATAGGCTGTGAGGCATTCGCAAGCTATTTCATGGATAAAGTCTTGGCACTCCGCCGCGACCTCCCCGCCACAGTTGAAACAGTGCATGAGCTTGAGGCTCCATGCACGTCTTCGATTTCAATTCTGGATAAATTCAGCCCGCTCAGTCTAGAGGGAGTCAACAGATTGCTCTCAACTGTATGTCCAACCACGTGCGTCCTGGATCCGTGCCCTTCCTGGCTTATTAAAGCTGGCCACGAGGGGTTTCGAGGTGCCCTTAAGGATATTATCAACAAGTCCCACTCTGAGGGGCTGTTCCCAGTGGCACTTAAAGAAGCTATGGTCCACCCTCTCTTAAAAAAATATATATATCGCTGGACCCTGCCGAATTGGCTATCGGCCGGTTTCCAATTTGCCGTATTTATTTATTTATTTATTGTATTTATACCCTGCCCTCCCCGCGAACAGGCTCAGGGCTGCTTACAGTAGTCGGTACAATGTACCTAGTTTGCATAAAACATTTAAAACATTTAAAAAATGGATTAAAACAATCATACATTTAAAGTGCTCGCAGTACTGGTCATTCATTAATTAAATTAAATGGCACACTCTAAAATCTACTATCAGAGTTCCCAATTCAGCGATCTTTCAGCTTCCTGCGGAGACATGACTCTATCTCCACACTAGGGGTGGCCTGGACCACAGATGTTCAGATGATGGTAGTTGGTGGTGGTGGTGGGCGGCTCCTTTATGGCATACCTTGCACATTTATTAGATATACCAATTTATAATATTTATACCTCAGCCTTCCAACTATCAGTCTGCACAAAATAGCTAATGTCAATATAAAACAAACACAATAAAATGACATCACAGGTATCATTACATAGCTGCAATAAAAGAGAGTTAGATAAAGACAGAGAGGCAGTGAAGCCCCTGGAAACTGCAAAATCTTTGCTTGTCATCTCAGGCCCATTACTCAGTCCCCCTTGGGAAAGCATTCCTCAGTCTAGATACTACAATTAAGGTGGCCCCGTCTCCCTTAGCTACCCATCATTGCCTCTGAAAGTGAGTTGTGTGACTGGAAAACCGATATGGATATAAAAACCCTTTCACCACATGACATCTTGTTTTCCTGATGCTATTTACTGTCCTTCCAGTTGTGCGCTAAACACCATGCCAGGGAAGTTCCTACTTACTGCAAAAGCAGAATGTCATAGTATTTCTCCAAGAACAACTATTGAATCTTTTGTAACAAGGTTATTAATCCAGCTGTAGAGGTTTTAGGGAGGGACCCAAGCAACTCTTGCCTTACGCTGGTTTATGTTCAGATGATGGTAGCAGAGAGTAAAATGCACTGTATTTTTTATAAATATATTCAGTTCAGAAGAAGGTCAGATCCTATGAACAAAGGGCATAAATAATAAGCCATTAGCACTTCAAATGGTTGTAGGGATATGGCTGGTTTAAAGGTCAGTAGAAGTTACACTTATGAAGTTCAGATTCTGTGTAATGCTTTAATCACCTTATCTTCTGTGGGCATCACCACATACAGCATGAATCTGGGTTGCTATCTTAGTTGATTTCCTAAAGGTCAAACTTCCTGCTTGTTTAGTACATAAATTGTGACTGCTTGACTACCCTTTGTCAGGTACTCCATAAGCTTCCCCACAACCACAGTTTATGGAGAGGTTGCTGCTTGTCTAGCAAATATGTTCCAGTGGTATGAAATGGGCCTTACTAGTGCGGAATTAGTGAGGTGCTCACAGCTATCTGCTTTATATGGATGACATTCCAGGACTGATCATCTCCAGTCAAAG
>NW_015165956.1:55856-55966 GCF_001447785.1 Gekko japonicus
CCTGCAAGACAGAGCTCTTCCACCAGGCTTTCAATTAGGAGCTGCCCCCACTATCACTACCAACTCTTGGCTGCGATGGCCAGCTTGTGTGCAGAACATCGAGAAACTGG
>NW_015165956.1:56043-105032 GCF_001447785.1 Gekko japonicus
TATTATTATTATTATTATTATTATTATTATTATTATTATTGAAATTGAATTGTTTTATGTTGATTTTATTGGATTTTGATTGCTATCTATATATTATGTAATATGTTTTAATGAATGTAAGCCGCCTTGAGACTGCTTTGCGAGGAGGGCGGGGTATTATCTGAATAATAAATAAATAGATGGTTGCAGAACTGACTGTCCTGTTGGCAGGTAACTTGACTAGTAATGCTATCTGATAGTATTTTCCTCTAGTTTCTTTTGGAAGGGCTATAGTTATTTATCGGAATTATTCTTAAACTTGGAGGCTGCCATAAACTTTGTGGATTTAGTCTACTTATGGGAAGTCTTATTTCCTCCTGTCAACTATGATCAGTGGGGAAGATGCTTGTTGAGGATGAGGTCAAAAGCAGAGGGGCTAAAGGAGCTGGGCCTAACCTGTAATGTTTTAGAAAAAAGACAAAGATTGCGTCTTTTTGAGAAAGCTGTTATGTTCAACTTGTAACTGAAAAGCGTTCAGAACAAAATTTTAGATGAATTTATCTGATGCTTTGCGTTTTTATAAGTTAATGCTGTTACTTTTTCTTAGCATGTGGTAGAAAGGAGCTATAATAGTATAAACTAAAATGGTATTAGTGTTAGTTCAAAGCTTGCACACTTTCGTATTTGCTGATATAATTTTAAAATAGAATTTCTTATCTCACAAGGTAAAATGCATACTGCAGTATAAAGACTCCAAGATTAATAATTTGTTTTTAGAACTGCTTTGCTTTAACCTTCAGAAAGAGGCTTTTTGGTTTTTCTAGCTTGCCTGATTCATGATTAGCTACAACAACTGATAGAATTACGAAACTGAATAAATATTCAAATTTAAAATCTGTTAGTTGTTGAGGTGCTACAGAACTTATGAAGTTTGTTTTATGGAACTACTAAGAATAAGGCCCGTTGTGGAAATAAATACAACGAGCTCTATAAAGAGGCTCTGGGAGAGTGTCCCGGCCTTGGGCACTCAGCATCAATTTGCTGTGGCAACCTCAGCAGGGTATAATGACACAGAATCCACCATTTTCTCCAGGGGAACTGATCTCTGCTATTTGAAGAGCAGTTGTAATTCTGCGTGATCTCCATCCCTCCCCTTGAGACTGGCAACAATGGTTCCCCATGAGGGAATGGCTGGCTTGGAGGGTGGAGTCTATGGCATCGCACCTGTCTGAGGTTCCACCCCTCCTGAAACCTCACCCTCTCCAGGCTCCATCCCTCAAATCTCCAGGAATTTCTCACCTGGAGTTGGCAACCCTATCAGGACTGGCCCCAATGAGTTCTCTCCCAAAGACCAAAATAGGTGTGCAAAGGCCCTTTTACTGACAGAACCTGGTTGCCTAGCAACAGGCACTGAGGAGAAAGTACAGTTGCCAGCTCTCATTAGGGAAATACCTGGGGATTTGGGGGGGGGTGGATACTGTGGAGGGCAGCATGGGGGGGGGTGGAAGAACTCAGCAGG
This sequence comes from Gekko japonicus, assembly GCF_001447785.1. Classification (NCBI taxonomy): domain Eukaryota; kingdom Metazoa; phylum Chordata; class Lepidosauria; order Squamata; family Gekkonidae; genus Gekko; species Gekko japonicus. The sequence goes on from NW_015165956.1 coordinate 57,542, forward strand.
GGATAATGCCATAGGGTCTATTCGCCAAAGCAGCCATTTTCTCCAGGGGAACTGATCTCTGTCATCTGGAGATCAATTGTAACAGCGGGAGATCGCCAGGTCCCACCTGGAGACTGGCAACCCTAGGGGAAGAAGAAGAAGAGAAGAGATTGGATTTATACCCTGCCCTTCACTTGGAGTCTCAGAGCGGCTTACAAACTCCTTTCCCTTCCCCTCCACACTGCCAGAGCTTGTGACTGACCCAAGGTCACATCAGCAGGTGCAAGTGGAGGAGTGGGGAATCAAACCCGGTTCTCCCAAATTAGAGGCCGCATACTTAACCACTACACCAAGCTGGCTCTCTAGGGGGAAGTCAGCCGCACAGCAGGGATTTGATGGTTGCTGGCATGTCATTAGCCAGCCAGCCAGCCATGGTGGAGCCAAAAAGAAGAGAGAGCCATTTTATGTTTATTCTGACAGGAAAGTGGCCAAGCTGGCAGTGGGCGGGGGAGGGGGTTATGCTGAAAGTCCTTTGTTTTTTTACTATAGAAGCAAACTTGGTTGCCTACCAACAGCCACTGAGGGGACAGTTAGTTCCACACAGGAGCCAAGAGAAGTGTCTTCCTCAGGTGCGAGTCCAGCTTCCCAGGAGCCGCACCTCTAGGCCAGACCCTCCCTGGCGCTGCCGCTGAAGGAAGGCGGGGGAGTATTTGAAAGGCGCTGGGCGGAGCATCCATCTCCTTCCAGACTTAGTGCGAGAAACTGGCTGCCGGCTCTGTGGGCTGGGCCAAGGTGAGGCAATGCAGCCAGGGGATTGGCAGACCTTCAGAGTGGCAGCTGAGGAGCCAAAGGCTGTGGGAGCATATGGAATGTTGAGGAAAGTGGGACACGAAAACTCTTTTATATATAAGGAGAGATGAGAATGTTTTAGATCTTTTTTCTAGATATTTTTGTTTTTCCTATAATAAAGCCGAATTGTTTATGAGGGTATACTTGAGAATTTGTCTTAACACTTGTGAACAAGATTGGCTGTGACCAAGTGCACATGTATACATTTGACAAATATGTTGTACAATTTTTTTTTAAACCTTGTGTATTCATTTGTTCTTTACCCTGACTTGGATAGGCCAGGCTAGCCCAATCTTGTCCAATCTCGGAAGCTAAGCTGGGTCAGCCTTGGCTAGTATTTGGATGGGAGACCTCCAAGAAATACCAGAGTCATGATGTGGAGGCAGGCAATGGCAAACCACGTCTGAACATCTCTTGCCTTGAAACCCCTATGGGGTTGCCATAAGTCAGCTGTGACTTGGCAGCAAAAAAATTGTTCTTTGGATGTCATTTTTTCCCATTCCTTTTATTCAGATTATCCTTGTGCATCCATTCATGAACACAAGTCAGTGTCACACAATTTTGTTCTATTCTGAATGTGTTCAAACAGTTTATTCAATCTTAGAAATTTTTGCCCAGAAGCTTTGTTAAATGGTCTGATCTAAAATTTCAGTGCAAGTCCCTAAAAAGGAAAAACATGTATGGATGATGCATACCAACAAAATAACTTGAACAAAATTTGTACCCAAACACAGTTTTATACTGTGCGTTTGGGTATACATGTACATTATAAACAATGTGGTGATATTGATTGAGGAGGGGTAAAGCTGTTGTGTTTAGGCAGCCTTAAGATGCTTTGTGCTTTCAGATATATGCAGACTTCTGCAAATATTTCGAATATAACTATGTAATTTATTGTATTACTACTGTGTGCAGTTGGTAACAGCAGATAAATGGTAGGCATCAAAATACTCTTTAGGCTCATACAGAGGAACTTGTGTGCTACTACTTAAGTCTGGACACTGAATTTCTGTGTATGATGCTTTTTTCTCCAAGGCAGCTGAGTCATCAGACTGTTTAATAAAGTGTTTTTTCCAAAGCATGATGCTATAGAATTTCTTGACACTTTTCTCAGGCATTTTGTTGGAAGGCATAGAGTGGGGGGCAAGCTAATGTTTGAGGATCTGAAGACATTTCAGATAACTGTTTCCATTGCTCTTGGGATTCTCTGGTTAGAGGGTTTAAAAAAAAACTTGAAAAAGCATACGTATCTGTGTTGTTTTTGAGCATATGAAATGTTCAACAAACCATTGAAAATGGCATTCCTCTCTCTGAGGGGGAGGGCATCTTGACTTGGGTGATTTCCATCTGTCCTTCAAGGAGGTAGGAGTAAAATTCTTCTAGACTCTCTGTCTCTTGGACAGAGTCACCCACTTTCCCCACTTCATTTCCTTCCCTGTCAGGGAGAGCAAGCTTTTGTAGGGGCTGCTTAGTAAGATCCCTGCAACTCAGCAGTAGGCACCTAATACTTCTATTTCTACCCTCTTGTACCTCCTTCACACTTCCTTATTCTATACATCATTTCCTCCTTTTTGGCCTACTTCTTCACCCTCCCCTCCATTCTGAAGTCATTGTGGCTGAGGCAATGGAGGACATGAAGAAATTCAAAAAAAGCCTTGGACAGCTTCATTTACGAAGAGGATGGAGACCCTCTTCTCCTCCCAAAAATGAAAGAAAGGGACTACACCCCATCATAGTTGAGCAAGAAAGCTGCAGCCAATAGCAGATAAGCAGAGGCAGCATGAAGAACATGCTGCCCAATTTGACCATGCCTTGGACGATGCCTGAGCTGCATCAGCTGATTTTGGCAGGACAATCCTCCATGCCAACAAAGATGACAGGTGCTTGGGTTTAGTGCTTATGGCACCAGCAGAGCAGTTAGGGAGGTGGAGCACTAATACAGAGCAGTTCCTCCCCTCCCTCCCAATCCCCTTTTCCCAGATGTCTTCCAAAGGTAGCAAGCTCCCTTCACCACACAGTGTTGGAGGAATTTGGATCCCTACAAGAACAGGCCACACTTTTCCCATGAGGCAGCCAGGAAAATATATAGTTCAAGAAGAAGAGTAGGTTTTTGTACCCCACTTTTCTCTACCTTAAGGAGTCTCAAAGCGGTTTACAATCATATTCCCTTTGCCTCCCCACAACAGGCACCCTGTGAAGTAGGTGGAGCTGAGAGTTCTAAGAGAACTGTGACTGGCCCAAGGTCACCCAGCAGGCTTCATGTGGAGGAGTGAGGAATCAAGCCCAGTTCTCCAGATTAGAGTCTGCCACTCTTAACCACTATACCACACTAGTTCAAGATCCTCCTTCAGATCTCATTCCCCTCCTTCCCACAGATTGTTTAGAAAAGGGAGCAGGAAGTCGGAGGTGGATCGCAAAAGGGAGCTGCGGAAGGACCTCAGACTGGCAGGGGACGGGGTTAATGGCACCCCTCAAGTCCCTCTGCCTCATGCGCCAGATACTGCTACCTTTTTCTCTCTATCCTTCACTTTCGCAGTTTCGATTCCTCGCACACTGTTCCTCCCCGGTCTCTCCGAAGAGCTCCTCCTTTATTTCCTTCTTCCACTCCCGGCGCTGCCCCTCTTCCCCGCCTCCCTTCCGCCCGCCCCCGCCCCCTTTTATATACACGGACACTTCCCAGGCATCCAGGGCGTGGTTGCAGGAGAGCTGGCAGTGGTCCTGTTGGCCCTGGGACCACGCCACTGGCGCCACCTGGGCGTTTCGTCACACTTGGCCTCAGCTCGCCCTTGGTGGGGCCGGAGCCCTGGCACCTGGGACCCGGGGTTGGCATGACGCAGCCCTCACTGTGAGGGTCTTGCCCTGCCGGCGTTGCGACCTCCGTCCAAGTCGCTGGGCGTCGAGTCACTGCGCCGTGTCTCCTTCGGGGGCTGCGATGCCATTGCTTCTCCCTTCCTCTGCTGCTGTCAGGGTGAGTTGGGGCGTGGGTGCGTCTCCAGGGGTGGGGGGTCCCGTTGGGAACCGGGACAATAAACAATTGCAAAGCATACCCCTTTTCACACATTGTTTAAATTGTCTATCCTCTCCCCCCCCCCTCCAACAGTCTTTCTGCTAAACTTTACCTTAGCTTTTTGGCACTGAATAATGTAAGTTCTTTTACTATAAGAAGTGTGTATGCAGCTGCTGAAAATCTTGAGAAAGTCTGTTAATAAGGGGGGGGGGAGGTTGTAATGGGCCCCATTCATTTTCTTTTTTTTTAATTGAACCGAGTTCTGAACTGAAGTCTGATTACATTCAAAGTACTTGAATATGTAGACTGATTTCTACATGTTAAAGTTTCATTATTGTAAAGTTAGATTTCTGTATTGTAAAATGTAGATGTGTATTACCTGTGAGATACAAATAATTGTATTTATATTTAAACTGTAAATAGATTAGTGTTGAATAAAACTACTATTTTATTTTTCCCAGAAAAGAATATCCTCCTAATATTCAGAAGATAGATACTGATTTCAGTAGACTGTCCCAGCTTCATGAGATGCGTAAGTTGTTACATTTAACTTTGGTTATGGACATAATTTGGATTGTTGCCCATTATATGTTATATATATATTTGCTTAATCAAAACAGTTATTCTTAATGTTTATACTCTGACATGCACTAGCTGTGTTATCAACAGCTAAAATATGTTCATTGCTCTAATCCTGATGGAGTATGAATTAGTGTCCTTGGTGAGCATCAGGTAATGTAGCTAATTCAAAAGGTGGGGGGTATTTAATTTCTGATGGGAATGAGTGAAGTTGCGGCTTTTGTTTTTCTGCTGTCATGCAGGTTTTACCTATGTTCCAGCCTTTATGCTTACGTGAAGAGGGGGTGGAATTTTTTTTTACCTAGAAAATACAAATTCCCTGATTAGTTCAGAAAGCCACATATTCCCTGTTTCACTGGATAGAATTTGTGTGACCATTGAAAGGTTGGGCTATAGTATGGTAGAGTGCTGTTTAACCTTCCCTTTCCTTCCCTTAAGAGATCTTGAACTGCCAGTCCTTCAATTACTCTGCTATGTAATGAATTAGTCCCATTCTTCACAGAGTAGACATATCATTAAAATTATGGACTACACTGAATCATGCAGGCTTTTTTAATGAAATCAATAATATGTTTAAATGTTTACCAACAGAATTTTGCATTAGTATAGAATGTCAGCCTTTGGAATGAGCAGTAGTTACATTCAGGGAAATACTTTGAAGACTCTCCTCTTAAGGTTAACATCACACAAAGACGTGGGAAGTGGGCAGCTGCTGACTTTTTCATGTTTTTCTTTATTAGCTATATAGGAGTAAATTGGTCCTACGTTACTCTTTAATGGAGGACACATAGTAGTTCATAATGATTTGTTTGGTGTAGGGATTAGAAGTGCAGACTTTAATGTGGGCGAACCGGGTTTGATTCTCCACTCCTCCACATGCTGCTTGCTGGTGTGACCTTGGGTCAGTCACAAGTTCTCTCAGAGCTGTTCTCTCAAGGTCAGTTCTCTCAGAGCTTTTGCAGCCCCACCTACCTCACAGGGTGTTTGTTGTGGGGAAAGGAAGGGAAAGGGACTTTAAGCCGCTCTGAGACTCCTTCGGGTAGTGAAGGGCAGGGTATAAATCCAATCTCTTCTCTTCTTCTCTTCCATTCCAGAAAGTGTGATGGAGAATACAGAAGAGTCTGGGTCAGAGTCAGAATCAGGAATTATGAGGAAGGTACAGCTGAAACGTCACTGCAATTTAAATCAATCTCGTTTGCTTCCATCTCCTGCTACAAAAAAGTGTGTAACCCTCCTAGAGGTGGGTTATATGTTAAACTCAAAAGTTGATATTGTTAGAAGGTTAAAACTTCTGTTTTTGGTGTTGGGCTAACAGATAGCTATCCTAATGTTGCTGTAAACATTGTTTTTAAAATTTAAAATATTACTTTAGCATACTGCATAAAGCTTATTTGGAAACACCTCCTGGTTTGCCATACTGATATCTGAGGTTTAAAGTGATAACTTTGCTTCATTCTTGTCCCTCCCCTCACCCATGGGATGGGGGGATAGGACATTGGTAAATATAATATTAATTCCATTTAGAAGAGCCCTCAATTCTTTTAATGACTGGATAAGAGTAAAGCCTGTGGGCAAAATAAGGCTTGTGGATTGGGAATAAGGTGTAGAAATGATACAACTAAAAAGAGAAGGTCAACTGGCAAGGAAGGACTTGAGAAAAGAATTAGAGTGGAGTTTGAGGTCTTTCAAAGGAAGTAGGTTGAATTATGCCGCCTGCTACCTGAAACAGTTATCTTACTGAGAAATTTCTCAAAGATGGATCACCTAGATTCTCATTTTAATTCTTATTTTCAAAGAATCTAACACTTACTAGATAGTTAATGTGTTCATTTCTAAAATATGTTGAAAATACATGTACAGTAAATTATTTTCTCTTGTCCTAGGGCTTGGAACAAAGCAATTATTCCACAGTTTGCCCATGCAATGGGAAAACAAGTGAAAGTCAGACCAAATGCCAAAGGTGTGGAAGTCTTTGTCTTAGGGCTTTGCCAAGACACTCCATGCAAAGTATTACACTAAATGATTCTTTGGGACCTTTAGCACGAGAGTCAATACATGAGAACTCAGCAGGACAGAAATCTTTAAACACAGGACTAAATGCAAAGAAGTTTTATGGGTCTTTTCCTGGGACAGTTTCATCCGATTGCATAGTGAGGCGAGATATAGGGACTACTATATTGCGGCCAAATGGAAAAGTTGGTTCCAAAATTATTGGAAACTTGAGGCAGAAGAGTTCAATAGCATCTGAACTAAGTGATCCAAGTAAGTATATTTTTATTTTAAGATGGGTACAAATGAAATTATAAACTGTTTATGTTAAGGAGAAAATACGACAGGTGTTGTTTAATAACATTGATACATATTACTCAGTTACTGGAAAGATCCCTGAGCAAACCGCTTGTGAAAATGAACGCTTACAGTTTGGAAGTGATCATCTGTGGGGAAAAATCATTGAACAAAACTATAGATCAGATTTGTTTTCTTAAGCTTGGGAGAGGGCAGATAGGGAGGTCTAACTAGTGTGTTTTACCTCCAGACCTGAATGTCTTTTGTTCATGTTTGCCAAGATTATATCTTGTTATTAAAATTGGAAGTTGAGCGAATGTTTTGCCTTTCAGTTGTTTTGTCCAGTGATGATGAAGAGGAAGATGAAATTGGCAGCACTAACAGAATGGAGAGTATATCACCACGTCCTGCGGATTCAGCCTGTTCCTCGCCTGCACCTTCTACGGGGAAGGTGGAGGCAGCCTTGAAGGAGAACACTTGTGGAATAGAACAGAGACTGACTAGTATTACAGCAGACACAGAACCTGCAGTCATTTTACCGAGAAAAGCAAGAATGAAAGACCAGGTAGCCCTTCAATACTTAGTTTGAAAATGTGTATGTAAGTATTTCAGATAATGGCCGAGAAATTAAAGGCTGTTGGCAGTAAGAGTCTTTAAAGAGAGAATATGTGCAATATTTATATACAAACAAGTACAGATGTTTGTGTTGCATTACATTTTAAAAAAATATTTGGCCTTTTATATTTTGTGTTCTACATTAAGCTTAGCATTACCTTGCATATATTGATTCTCTTAACATCTGTGCATGTTAGCTAGCACACCTTAACCACATATGGGAGAAGTGTGCAATTAATAACATGCACCACATAAGGCTTTTGAAAACCATCAGATTTTTTCAGGTTGCGTGGCAAGCTGCTTTTGTACCTTGCAGATGTTCAAAAGTGATTCAGTATTGAAGGAGGGGTGGAAGGCTGCTTTAAAAAAATGCGGGGGGGGGGAGTCCCATTGGGCACAAGTATTCTAGAACAGTTAAAATTGTTGACCACTGTTGAGGCATGTTTATGCTTGCTTGCACCGTGAGGAACCACTTACCTGTGGCTGTTTGCTGCCCTGCTTTGGTTAAGCAAGAACAACCATGACAGAGGAGGAGGCTCATCTGGGGTAAACCACATTATTATCAGATTGAATTACTGGGTGGGAACAGGATGGTGCTAACATGGTTTTTCCATTTGATCCTGCCTCCCACATTTCCTGTGTTCTTGTGTTATCAAAGCAGTATGAGAAGCAGCGATAAGAGAAAGGCTTAAACAGTGCTACCAGTAAGTAAGTATGAACTGCCATTGGTAAACAGTGTCACCAAGAAGGTTAATAAAATTAAAACACATCGAAAATTGTCCCACTTAATGGCACTTTATTGTAAGGATTTCATGGTGGGGATTTTTGTTTTTTAGTTTGAGCACCACTGCAAGAATTGGATAAACAAAGACAAAAATTCACCATGAGCAGGCTCCTTAAGTGCTGTCAAAGGGGACAACTTTCACGGTATGTTAATCCAAAGACTAAAAAGCCATGGCAGCAATTCTGTAAAAAGAATGTATTCCCAATAACAGTTGATTATAAAATTGCTAAAAGCTGTTCATTATTTTAAGTATACCTTTAAACTTCATGGCATTTATATATTCAGAACATGCAAGGATATCTTACAGATAATGAATAATGCAAAGTCAGACCTCCAAAACAAATAAAAAATATTAGGCATGGTAATGAAAATTAAATCCTGTGAAATTATATTAAAATATGTAGATACTCATAAATGACTGAAGAATCAGAAACCCTATAGAAAGACAATCCTTTAATCTCATACACTACAATGCCTGCCAAGTCTCTTATAGTGCAAGCCTGTGCAGTTACTCCCATCTAAATCTATTGATTTCAGTGGACTAAGACTGGAGAAAGTTTATAGAGGATTGCTTTGTAAATCATGTATTGAAGGAACCGTCCAATCTTAACATATCTTTCCTAACTCTGGATAACCATCATCTTACTAGATTCAATAGTATCATCTTCCTAAAAAACATTCTTATATTTGCCAGGTTTGCAGTTATTTTCTCACATGGAACCCAAATCCATCCAAAATTAAGCACATTAATTCATATTGATTTCGGTGGGAGAGAATTGGTGTTGGTGTGCAGTAAAATGTTGCATGTTTTGACGGTTTGGTTCCATCAATCAGTTGGTGGAAGTTGCTGATGGTTGTGGAACTTCCTTGTGTACTGCATAAACCGGCCGTACACAAGGAAGTTTATGCAATTCTATGGAATAATATGCAAATAGGTCAGGAAGTTGCAGTCAGGAGGGACGTGAAATCGCTTTTGGGGGAGGAGGAAGGAACACAGACAGATGTGTGATCTGGTACATCTGTGGAATACTGGAACCAATCCTATGTGACATTGGCTGTCAATTAATTTCAGAAAAGTTCTTCATGGCCTGGGATCCACATGCTGTGATGCACCAGTTATGGTCCTGAGGCTACCATCTACTGGCCTGGTTATTCCTTGTCACCCACTTGGCATCCACTAGAGCCTACTCCTTTTCAGTAGTAACTCCTATGTTATGGATCAGACTCACCCAAGAAGAGGACATTGACCTTGGAGATTTGTAGGACACAGTGCAAGTCTGTTCTGCTTGCTAGGAAATTTAATGAAACATGAACTACAGACACACAGGTTTGGTTTGGGTTTTAATGAAGCATGCTGCTTTTATTATAGCATATAAGCCACCTTGAACCAAAAAAGAGTTTTAAGGATTTTAATAAATAAATTTGTTTTGTCATGGAGTAATCATGACTAGATCTATGATCTGTGACTAAGAGAGTGGGGACTGGGAAATGATTCTTGAGAGTAACTGGTATATGATGAACAGCACAATCATGCTGACAGTAAGAAGGCAGATCATATTTGAAAATACATTCAGGTACGTATACTTCCTCCTTGGACTCTTGTTAAAAGAATGTATATGTTAGCAATTTGCAAATGTGTTCGATTATATAGAAGTTTGATATTTAAAGCTTCACCTGATACCTTTAGTTGGAATAACAAAAGATATGAGAAATTCTGACAATAATCATTGCTTTACAGTTTGGCAATGTTGTATCCAGTGCTCCAGTAAAACGTCGCAAAGTTATCACTCAAGAAACATCACAAAGTTATCACTCAGCTGATGTGTCTTTAAAGTATCAGAACTCTTATGAAAGTGTCATCCTAAACTGCCGAAGCATAAGAATAGGAACACTCCGCAGAATGGTAGTAGAACCTGTAATTGTAAGTACATGATTTAAATTTGGGCTTTCTTACTTCTTGTTTTATGACAGGAAGTGGTATAACAGTGCATACTAATTGAGGAGGATAGGGAGGAATAAAGGTGGAACTTGATTTTAAGGCATGTGCTGATGTAACAGACAAGGAGCCACAACTGGAATGATAGAAAGAATGTGGGGAAAGTGGGAAGTGTGCAGACAAGTGACTGATCAAACCAGAGTCATAGTGAAAAGATTGGTTGGTTGTTTTTGAAGTTATCAGTGACAGGCAGTGATAGTTGGTGGGGGAGCCTATCCAGCTATGGGTGTGCAAGAAAAAAAAGATCGGGTATATTGAAGCCGAATTTTTTTGGGAATACCGAAAAAAACTGAATACCGATACCTTTTATTGTATTGATACCTGAACATTTTTGGTATTCCCGAAAATTTTCGGCTCCATTGTATCCTATGGGGCCATTGTAGCCAATGTCAAAAATCTTCTAACAAGGTTTCAGGGGGCTGGGAGGGAGGGGGTTTGAGGTAGAGGCACCAAATTTGGACTGTAGCTGCTGGAGCTTCTCCCCAAAAGACCCCAAAAGTTTTGAAAAGATTGGACCTGGGGGATCCAATTCTAGGGGCATCCAAAGAGGGTGCCCCCAATTATCCATTGTTTTCTATGGGGATGGGGAAAAGGCAGGCAGCAGTGTCTCCCCAAGAATCTCTCTGTAAGAAAATAAGCTGGCTCGTAGCTAACACAGGGCCCACAGGGCCTGGCCCCCTAGCAGTTTTTATGGGGGCCCTTCCTGAGCCTCGGCTCCCCTATCCCAACTCCCCCAATTGCCTGTCAGCCTGTTGGCAGGGAGGACAAGGGCAGTGATTTCAGAGGCTGCTCCTGGTTCTGTGCCATGGGAAGAGGCACTGGGGTTCCTTGGGGGAGGGAGGGAGCTGGACCCGGATGCTCCACAGGGAAGGCCTGCCCTTGCAGGAGTGGGGGAGAGAGGGAGAGAACCTGTGGCCGCTGCAGCCCTTGCCCTGGAGCCTTTGATTGGATTAGCAGGTGCTCCCCCCAGGCCCCTCCCTAAAAAGTCCTTAAGTAGAGGGCTGAAACTAAGTGAGGTGTGGTGGTGTGAGGGGGCATGTTTGCCAGGCCAGCAGCAGAACCTGTGCCACTGTAGCAGTCAATGCCAAACCCAACGGAACTCAATGCCAAATGCAACAGAACTCAGGTCAAATCAGGGGAACTCTGCAGCTTGAACTGAGGGGGCATGTTTGCCAGGCCAGCAGCAGAACCTGTGCCACTGTGGCAGTCAATGCCAAATGCAACAGAACTCAGGTCAAATCAGAGAATCTCTGCAGCATAAACTGAGGTGGCATGTTTGCCAGGCCAGCAGCAGCAGCACCTGTGCAACGTTAAGTAATCACCACAACAAGAAGCCCTGCCCACTAGTGCCTCAGAAAGTGAGAGGGAGGGGGTAGTGTCTGTCTGTCCAGTCCACTGTTCCTCCTCTCTCAGCAGCAGTACACCAGCCATCACTGCCTGCTTTAGTGGAGGAGGCTTAGCCTAGCTGCAGCAGCTGCCCTTCATCACAGGCTCTCAGGCTCTCTCTTTCCCACCTCACCCCTGCAAAAGAAAATTATTTTTCAATTAACATTCATTTACATTCATTTTTATTTATGGTGCTCCTGTGGGTTCTGCCGGTTTATGTATGGCTGCTTGGCATCTACCCTACTCTACCTTGTTCAAATGGAGAACAATTTCTGTGTTGCTGTTTTAATTTCTGCATGCAATTCTGGTTTGGGGTGGCGGGTAGTTTAACTTAGGTGCATACACGCACCACCCTCTACATCACCCTGCACTGCACTGCTACCAGGTTTTCGTGGCGGTATTTCTGCTGCAGGTGAGATGGATGGAAGTGGGGAGATTGGTGGGGCATTTCTGTGCCAGTCAAAATGGTAATGGTCCTGGCTGCTACTTCTCCATAGCTTCTCTAGTTTTAATCATGGGAAGAACATTTTAACCCAACTTCCCAGCACAGACCGAGAGGGGATGCAGGCACAAGTATGTGTGCTCACTTCAATCACCCTCAAAGTCTAGGACTGGGAAACCAAACAGTGGCAAGTTGACCTTCAGGAAGACCAACTGCTCAACTGACTAGGGGAGCAGGCGTGAGCAGTGCGAGTAGACAATGTTGCCTGGATGGGAAAAAACGCACTCACTCTGCACACTCGTCAGAGGGCATGAGAGGTGCTTCTGGGCCGTGGCAGAGAGGTCCGGCCAGACCACCTCCTTCATGGCCCAGTAGCTCAGTGGACAGGTTGCCTGCAACAGATTCCGAAAGATACTCCCTCACCATAGCAATTGCTGTGTCCTCTTTTATGCACCTGCCACTCTCAGGAGAGGGGCTAAAGATCCACCCAATGACTGCCATCTCAACAGTCGTTGTGGTGGGAGCCGTGGGGCAGACGCTGCCTAGCAGGGGAGGTGCGCGGTGGGAGCCATGGGGCAGACGCTGCCTAGCAGGGGAGGTGGGCGATAAACATCAGTGGAGTTGCTGGCACCCTCCTCTCCCTCAGCTTGTGACAACGTTGACCCTCTTGGTCTGCCTGCGCTCAACTTGCCATTGAGTGAACTCGGCCCGCTCAGCAATCTTGTTCTTGGTACGCGGGTCACACATAGTCACCAGCATGTAGACCTTCTGCTGGAGGATAGACTGAAAGCAGTCCTCGAGTCCGTCTTGAAGCCTTCTCACCACTGCGCACACTGCTGGAAGCATGTCTGCACGTCCTGCAGCTGGATCTAGCAATGAGGCCAAGTTCTCACAAGCTGTGTAGATCATGGGAATGACCAGAGCCAGACTTGCCATGTCAGACGAGAGCATTTCTGTGTAGCTATTAAAGGGCTTAAGAACTTCCACAGCCTGAGAGATGGTCAACCAGTCCTAGGGGGAGTTCCGGCTCTCTTCCCGAGTGACCCTGCTCTCAGAGATCAGGGCAGTCAGGACTCTCTTCTGTTCCACCAAGTGTTCAAGCATGACACAGGTGGAGTTCCAGCGAGTGGTGACGTCGCCTAGCAGGTGGTGCACATGACACAGGTGGTTCCAGCGAGTGGGGACGTTGCCTAGCAGGTGGTGCACTGGCATGTCTGACAGCATCTGCTTCTCACACAGCAGAAAGGTGTCCTTTGTACTCCGAGAGAAGTGACTCATGATGTACTGGCCTGTACCAACGACCAGAAGTCCAAAGACCACTGGAAGCATATACCTTCTTAGTATGAATACTAGCAAGGAAAAGTCAGCTTGGCTCAAAATAGATATGAAGACTGGCATTGTGTGAGATCTCCCCCCACACACATTTCGGTTGGGTCTTATGAGGGTGAGGGCTTGTGCCTCTTATTGCGAGACTCTTTTGGAGGCAATTATCTGAAAAATGAGACCCAAGTCAATGTGAATAAGCCTCTACCTGTTTCTCCTGAAGTTTCCAAGTTCTCCCCTGAAACAAGGAAATGATCATCACCGCAGTATGCTGGTTGTGTTCTGTGGAAGCCTGGTAGATCAGATGTTGACAGTATGTGCATGTGCAGTATAGTTTCAGATGGCTCAGTCTGCTCTTGCCCTGTACTGATTAAATGCAGGATTAGGGATGGGCACAAATTGGGAAAATTGAGGTTTGTGGAGGTTCGTGCTTTGGGGTTTTCACGAACCCTGAACTTCCATGAACTTCTCCATTGCACAAACTGGTTCATGCTTCAGAAGTTTGTGGGGGCCCCCACCTGGAAGTGAGCGCCAAAAGATTTAAATGCCCTCGGAGCCCACCACGACTGACCTGAGTGAGCTCCAAAGGCATTTAAATGCCTTCGGAGCTCACTTCTGGGTCAGGCCGCCTGACCAGAAGCGATCCCCAAAGGCATTTAAAGGCCGTTTGAGCCCATCACCCTGACTCGAGTGAGCTCCAAAGGCATTTAAATGCCTTCGGAGCCCACCTCCAGGTTAGGCTGGCCTGACTGAGCTCTCAGCATGAGGTCGGCCTTCAGAGCTCACTTCTGAACCCACCCACGAACCTCCATGAAAACATGGAGGTTTGTGGGCAGGTTCGTGGGACGAACTGGTCTCCTGAACCCCCCTGTCTTGTTCTTCGCAAACCAGCCTGGTTCTTGCCAAACTCAGTTTTGTAAATAGGTTCATGCCCATCCCTAGTCAGGCTGTAAGTAGGTAATGATTCAGAAATTTGTCAAGTTGTAATTTCTGGCATATCTTTTGAAACTGACCATTGGTCCACTGGTTTTTCTTTTCAGTTTTGCCTTGATTATATTAAGATACGTCTAGAAGGTGAGTGTATTCTTTCTCTTAGTTTTCTTCACTTTTTAACGTATATGAGTCCATTGTCTTACATTCAGATTTAAGACAGGCTGCATGCAGACATCATGACTGCAGATGGTTGTCTTGCTGTTTGCTCCTCTGTGCTCCCTTTCGTATGTGTGGTGGGAATGAGGTCGTCTTGGTTTGTGAAGCGTTGCATCAAGCTGCAGTTTGCCATGACATTTATAAGTGTTTGGGCAAACTGGAGCATGGTCCCCCAATGAATAAATCTGGACCAGCCACTTGTAAAACATATGCACTACCACTGAGTTACAGTTTCTCCCTAAAAGTATATAAGCCTCTTCACTCCCCCCCCCCCCCGGAGGGAGCAGGGCCTGTCTGGGATTTGAACACAGGATCCCTTACGCTTGAAGTGGTAATTGCATCCCTAGACCAATGAGCCCAACTGTGAGCGCTGGGTTGGGGATGATGTATTTGTTGTGGAACAAATAGTTCAGCCTTACCTGCTGTGACTTATTTAAATTCTGTGTTACACAGGGTTTTTTTAACCTTATAACATTGATTAATTCAGGGAATAGAGGTTAAATTGCCTAAATCTCCATTTTTTTGAGACTGGAAATAGTAAACACAAACTGGGGATGCTTGAATTTATATGCAGGAGGGGAAATAATATTTCTCCCCTTCTAGCTTTCCTATCTTGCCATCTCTCTCCTATTTTCTCCTGCTCCTTAGATTTCCATCCTGCTTGTTACTTGTATCCCCCCCCCCGCTTTGGTTTTGCCCGTCCACTTGCTGACCCACCTCTCCACCCACCTCTAACCATTGGAGAAGCAGGTGGGTGGCAGTAAGCAAGCTAAATCCCATGAAGTGAGGACAGTGGTGAGCGGACAATGGGATTTTACTGCTCCCTTAGGTTGCGGCCATATTTTTGTGACTGAACAGCCACTGCTGTTAACATTTTTGATGATTTTTACACATGAATTATTATTTTTAAAAAATCAAGTGTTTTGCCCCTGGCAAAACTGGGGTTTTGCTGTATCTAGGATTGCAGAACAATTCTAATTGTAGTTGCATCTATTGATACAAATGTAGCTGTTAACATTTGTTTTCTCCTTTAGCTTTTAGTACACACAGCTGTTAAATAAATGTTAATGTAGCTGTTAATGTATCTTTGACCTAATGTGAATTTTTTCACATTTTCTAGAATCAGAAATTGGTATTAGGGACATTAATTTAAAAACCTCTGAACTTACGAAGTGTGAGTGGTGTGGTGTACGAAAGTTGCCAGTAGTATTCCTGCAAACTGTACCTGCTGCCTGCCTTACTCTGAGATCCCAACTGAAGATGAGCAGGGAGAAGGATAATATCTGGTATGACTGTAAAGGAGCAAGTAAGTAACCTTCTGCCTGCCGTTCAGATTTGATAATGCTATTAAGTATTCTAAAAAGTAGATAACTGTGCTGATTAGAACCAATACCACTAAGTGTTTTAACGTTTTTTGAAAATATACTTAAATAGCTCTACAGAAGTCACATTATCTAATTCACCATCATCAAAGAAGGATGAAATATAAATTTGAAGGATTAATTTTTCTGGCTAGTGTCATGTGAGAAAATTGTCACCATGCAGAAGTATGAATGGTTAGCGCTTGAGTCTTAGTTCTAAAGTCCTGTGATGCAGACTGAAGTTTTGTAAAGATGACATGTTTTTCTCATTAGTAATGGAAGCAAGCAGGGCCCGCTTTGGACTCTGGGTGGTCATGAGCAAAGCCTCACACCCCCCTCCCTCTCTCTCCTGGAGGAGGGTTCAACTAATGGTTTTTTGAAGCCAAGTTGGGTGCATACCCCCTCCCTCTCTCTCCTGGAGGAGGGTGCAACTAATGGTTTTTTGAAGCCAAGTTGGGTGTGCATTGATGATATATTTGCATGTGTTCAGAATATGTAAATACATTACATTGTTAAATCACTGAAGCTTCTAGGAGGAATGTCTTTTGCTTCTTTACAACAAGCAGGAACTCTAAGAAAGATGGTAAAAGTTAGGGGCAAAGAAAATCCCCAAACCTTGGTTAAATAAGCTTCTGAATTCCACATCTTCCCACCCCTTACTCTGGGGTGTTCTTGAGCTTACCTAGTATTCTGTTGAGCTGTTAAAAAGTAAACTGAGACTGAATGTGTGAAGGGAAGTGATACATTTTTCTCTGTGGAGAGTTTTTGACCTCCCAGTGTAGGGACAGTTCAAATAACTACTTGTAGGGAGAGATGAGTAGGTTCCCCCCTGATATATTCCTTAGAAATGCAAAAGGAGAGAGCATGAAAGGCTATGAATATCTTCATTTTTATATCTTGCTAAGTAATCCATATGTGTGTGTGTGTATGCGTGCACGCGTGTAAGGGATTGAACTGTAAAATGCATTACAGTTTAAATGAATAATTTCACTGCTACCTTAGTTTTCTTTTTTCCCCATAGATCCAGAAGAGCAATACATCATTCTGATTTTTGAGACAGGACTTGATCCTCATGGAAATGCAATCTTTGAGAAAATAATTGCTGATATTGGGATCAGGAACAATATTTCTGATTTCTTTGTGAAAATTCCATTTGAAGAAGCAAACAGTAGGCTTGTGGCTTTCACAAAGTCTTTTGAAGACGCTTCCAAAGGAAATGCTGCTCACAAAGAAGGCAAAACAAAACAAGTATTACTCTTATTTTGCATAAACATTAAAGTTGTAATGTCAATAATTTTAAGAATCTTTTAATAATTATGTTAATTATCTTTTTTAACTAAAATGTTTTAAGGAAGAGGGTCAGAGCATCTATTTGAGAGATCTTCGTCGTGGTCTCTGTGCATCACGCCCATGGGAACTCAGTGCACCTGCGCTGATTCGATTGGTGTTGTGCAAAGCTCTAAAGGGATTTTCATGCCTCCACCCCAGGCATGTGCAGGAACTCCACCATGCATGCCCGGGGGGTGGGGCATGAACATCCTGCCAGTTCTCTTCTGACCGCCGCGCTGTGAATGCCACGTTTACCGGTCAGTGAGATTTACCTCAGCTCTTCAGGATTTTGTAATTTTTCTTCTGTTACTTTGTTTATTTTTCTTTTTTTTAAGGATTTTTTTCGCTTCACCTCTGGTCATTTCCCCCCTCGTTTTTCCCTCACTGCCCCTCAGCTCTCCGGATGATCCTTCTGCCAAGCCTTCAGTCTCTGATGATCTGCCAATCTCCCCTTCTGAGGATTTGACATCCTATGGAGATTTGATCAAGTGCATGGCCCACTCTTTAGGCCTTTCTGTGATTCAACCTTGACTTTCAGTTTCTGATGCAGTGTTTGATGTGGTCCAGCTGGACACCTCCACTGCTCTTGCTCTCCCTATGTCATCTGTCCTACTTTACGCTGCCAAAACTCCCTGGGACAAACCTTCCTCTGCACCAGTCTCGTCTCACCACCTTGACCATATGTATAAAGTTCAAGAGCCTGGCTCTGAATTGCTTTTCATCCGCTCCAAGCCAAACTGTATGGTCATCACCTCGGCTTCAAAAACGGACCCATTCTACCTCATCAGACAAGGAAAGCAGGAAATTAGATTCCTTCGGGAGAAGCTTCTACTTGGCAGGTGCGCTGGGTATTAAAACCACTAACTACATTGCATGCATGAGTCGCTATCAATATGCTCTATGGGAGCAGCTTAGTGACGTCTTCACTTCTCTACCTGAGGACAAGCATCAATTGGTCTGCAAGAGTCAAAAAGAGGGTCTTGTCCTCACTAAGCATCAGATAAATTCGTCAAAACACGCCCTGGACACCTTCTCTAAGACAGTGATATCAGCCATTGCCTTATGCAGACACTCTGTACGACTCTGCAATCCGATCCTAGGGCTTGCATTGAGGATCTTCCGTTTGACAGACAAGGACTCTTCCACATCACTACAGATTCTTTACTGCAGAATATGGATAAGAGCATCAAGGCTTCTCGTACTTTTGGAGTTGCTCCATTGTCTAGGCCCTATAAATCCCGGTCATGGTCCCGATCCTGGCCCAAGCACTCTTCTAAAAGCACTCACCTGACCGCTCCTGGTGTCCTCGTGCATTGCCTGCAGGACAGAGGACATCCTATACTTCCAAGCCTCAGTACCCTGTGAACACACAACCCTCTCGCTCCAAGCCCCCTAAGGCTTCCAAACAGGGCCTTTGACTACCTAACTGACCGGCTGCAGACAGCAATGTGCCTTGCTCCTTATCTCCCCACCTGGCATTGAATTACAACAGACAAGTGGGTCCTATCGATTGTCACCCTGGGGTACTCGATAGAATTTCTTCAGCACCCTCCTCTTCCAGTTGTTATCACCACCCCACCATCCCTTGCACTTCTTCAAGAGATTGGTGTTCTTCTTCAAGGATGCCATAGAAGAAGTCCCTATCACTTCTTGGGGTACTGGGTTTTACTCCCAATACTTTACTGTCCCCAAAAGGGATGGGGGCATCAGACCTATCCTGGACCTTAGAATGCTGAATTCATTCATCGTGTACTGCAGGTTCAGAATGATCTCCCTGCAATTTATACTTCCCCTACTATGAAGCGGAGTCTGGATGCCCACTCTCGACCTCCAGGATGCCTACTTTCATCTGAATATCCGTCCTTGCCATCGCCAATACCTCTGCTTTGTGATAGGGGATTTACTCTACCAACACAAGTCCCTTCCCTTTGGCCTCTCTACGGCTCCAAGGGTCTTTACCAAGACCTTGGTTGTGGTTGCCGCCTTTCTCCGCCTGCAGGGAATCATGATTTTTCCCTACATAGACGATTGGCTCATAGTCGCAAATTCTCGAGACCAACTAACACGGGATAACATTAGATCTCCTCACACTGGGCCTCTGTGTGAATAGGGAAAAATCTCATCTCCTTCCCGCCCAGAGGGTGCAGTTCATTGGTGCGATCTTAGTCAACTGCAGAGCATATCTACCAAGAGACATAGTGGCTGCTCTAGTCTCCCTCACTCAGCGAGTCTGATCTTTGGTCTCCAGTTCAGTGTTCAAAATTCAGCGTCTGCTTGGGCTGATGACCGCAACCACTGCTGTCCTCATGTTTGCCAAGCTGAGGATGCGGCCATTACAAATATGGTTCCTTAGGAGCTTCAACCCGACGAGGCAGCTCCAATCAACTCCTCTTTACCCCCCCCCCCAGGACTGTTCAAGCCTCTCTAGTCTGGTAAGAGAATCTTTCCAATCTAATCCTAGGCGCCCGCTTTCATCTGCCCCTCAATTGACTCTAACCACAGATGCATTCTTGTGTGTCTGGTTCCTGATGTTTCTTTCCTAATCCTAAGGACGATAAACAGCGTCTCCTGCACACCTTGGACGTAAAGCGGGTGCTCCTGTTCTATCTACATCACACCAGGCATACCCACCGCGACCCGCGTCTCTTCTTGTCCTTTGCCACCCCACAGGATAGGCATGAAGATCACTGCTCAATGTCTCTCCAAATGGATTGTCCAGTTGATCCATTTATGCTACCTTCTAGCTAAACACTTTCTTCCGGGACCTCTTCGGGCTCACTCCACGAGGGCAATGGCGACATCTACAGCCTTCCTCAAGGGAGTTCCACTCTCTGATATCTGCAGGGCCGCCACCTGGTCTACACCCAATACCTTCATCAGACACTACGCCCTCGACGTCTGCTCCCAGCACAGGACTCAGATGGGTCGTCTGATCTTATATTCTGCTGTGTATTAACCATCTGCCAGCACCCTCCACCAGCACCATCACTGCTTTCTATTCTCCCATGGGTGTGATACACAGAGACCACAATGAAGATAAACAGGTTGCTTACCTGTAACTGATGATCTTCAAGTGGTCATCTGTGCATTCACACTGCCTGCCCTTCCTTCCCCACTGCTGTCACCCTCTCATTTACACCTTCCTGTTGGTACAGCAGTCAGAAGGAACTGGTGGGATGTTGTGCCCCACCTCCTGGACATGCATGGTGCGGTTCCTGCGCATGCCCGGGGTGGAGGTACGAAAATCCCTTTAGAGCTTTGCACAACACCAATTGGATCAGTGCAGTCGTACTGAGTTTCCATGGGTGTGAATGCACAGATGACCACTCGAAGATCATTAGTTACAGGTAAGCAACCTGTTTTTCATTTCATATTATAAAATAGGAAGCGTAATATATCCAAATGCAGAACCATGTAGTAATTATGGCTGAGTTCTAGAAACACCCCCCCCCCTTTTAGAGTAGTTTTCTGAATTTTTAATTATTGGAATTATGTGTTGGAATAAATGTTCCATTTGGATTCAGTAGTTTGTAGGAAAAGTGTGCATGATCCACTATCTGAGGGTAGTAAAGATCTTACATTGTATGAATTCTGTATTGCATAGTAAATAGGTATTTCATGTCATTTTCTCTCAGGTTATCTCTGAATCTAAAATGCAGCTTCGAAATGCAGCAGAGTTCCAGTTTTTTGATGATGATGAATGTGGAGAGTCACATACAGTCTTTATTGGACCTATAGAAAAGTAAGACTGTTTCCTATATATCATATTACTTCCTGCATTAGATGAATTTGTCTCTCTGTGTGTATATACACAAATTTTAATGTTTATTATTTTAATGTACTTTACAGGTTGATAGTCTATCCTCCTCCACCTGCAAAGGGTGGTATTTCTGTGACCAATGAAGATCTCCATTGTTTAAATGAGGGAGAGTTCTTAAATGATGTCATCATTGATTTTTATTTAAAGTAAGTTTTAAATGTGTTTAAGATCTTTTGTGCTGTCCAGGTTAGTTAGGTAGTTCATTTCTTAACTTACAGTGGATGCAGATCAGCCAATTGTAAAATACTTTAAATAATCTTTAGTATCTGGCACTTACGGAGGTTTTCCAATTAATCAAACGTACCAGATATATGAGCATATTGCTTTACACCACTTCCTATTCAGAGGAATCCTCAGCAACCAATTCCCCTTTTGAAGAATGTCATAGCAACCGCCTCATGCCTTGCTTGTAGGACCTTTCTCTGGAGCCACGGTGCCATCCTACTCAACCCACAAACAAACTGACCAGAACTACTCCAGCAGAACTGGTTCCTGACAGCTCAGAACAGGGTGATGGGGAAGGAGGTACCTATATATGACAGCTAGGAGTTCTGGCTCTCAGAAGGCCAGTTATAGCTGGAAACATCACACTGGCTGGTAAAGAGGAGGTGGAACATGTGTATGTCCAAAGAAGCAGGGGTATGGTGTCTGAGGAGGAGGAGGAGCTTGCGCTCTGGGCAATGTGGGTTAATTGAGTGTTGGAATGATCAGGTGCTGGCAGCAAGGCTTTTACTGTATTAAGCGGTACCATTTTATACTGACTCCAAATGTATCCAGGAATAGTAGTGCTGATTTGGAGATTGCTGTTTTGACTTGTTCATTCAATAACGAACATTTTCAGAATTGCGCTTAGATAATTAAAACTATGAAAGTAGTAACAGCTGGTCTGGCATTTTTGTGAATCTGGTTTGGTGCATAAATGTTGATTTATAAAAATGCTTCACCTCAGCTGTTGCTCAAGCACTTGTGAGTAACCTTCTGAGCATGAATTCTTACTTTGTGCATATACTGACTTTTGGTATTCAGTGTGAAGGGTTAATGTTCATAGCGGAATACTGAGGCAGGAAGAAATACTTCCCAGTTTTTTGTAGTGGTATTGGTTTGGGAGAAGGGTGCTGAAAGCACTTCCTGATCCCATATGGGCCTGCCCATCAGATGATATTGTCTGCTGTCTGTTTCCCATATCTTCTGCAGTCAGTTTGACAGACAGTTGCAATATTCCAACTTAAGGACCAATGACCTATTTTAAAGTAGGAGTCTTAAGGACTATAACATTTTTCAGTCAGATTCTTTCCATTAGGTGTAGCAGAAGAGTGATTACTTGGAAGCACCTGTGTGTTTTCACTCAACTTTGTGTCTGTTTCTAATGCACAGTTTTACAAAGGAGTTCTGTTAATATTTTTATCCAAATGGGCCACCTAATAACCAGCAGCATGAAAAATGTAAGATCACAAGCTGAGGCACTGTAAAAATTATGAAGCAGGGGAAGTAGTTTGGAAATCCCAGAATCTCCCCATTCAGGATTCTCTAAGCTCTCAAGTGCTTGAACGGGCTACTTTCACCTGGCACTGTTTTCCCTTTAAATCTATGCTCCGCTGTTCTCAGCATTTCATGCTTCCAGAGATATATTTGGTTCTC
The DNA here is from genome assembly GCF_001447785.1 of Gekko japonicus. Taxonomy (NCBI): domain Eukaryota; kingdom Metazoa; phylum Chordata; class Lepidosauria; order Squamata; family Gekkonidae; genus Gekko; species Gekko japonicus. Next base: position 80,085 of record NW_015165956.1, read on the forward strand.
ATCAGGACATTTCATGGTATTTTTCTTTTGGTTAATTAAAACAGTTACTATTATCCTACATACTTGGGGAGTTCTGTGATTATATAGAAACCTTTTTGTTATATATGGGTGACATTGTTTTGCTGTTTTTTGTGATTGGCATGAGCTTCTGACCAGTATTGGAGGAAGAAAGTAGGGACTTCTGAAAAATTTCCCCAGAAATGCAAATAATCATGTTTTCCAAATGAAGGTATTTGGTGCTTGAAAAATTGAAAAAAGAAGATGCTGATAGAATTCACGTGTTTAGTTCCTTCTTCTACAAACGTCTTAATCAAAGAGAGAGGCGAAATCTTCACGAAACCTCTAAACTCACGTAAGTCTATTAAATTTGTAGAATTGGATTTAGAGAAGAATGTCTTGCCTTTGTAGAGATAATATTTGTCAAGTTTAAGGATAAATGAGATGTTGCCTTTATTAACAGTTAAATGGATAAGTATGTATTCTAGCTAGTATTGCCGGGACAGAAAGGGCAAAAAACTGAACCTTAACACTAAAATTCAGAACCTAACAAAGGTTAGTAAAATGTGAAAAAGAGGGCCAATATTAAAAACTAAATGTAAAAGATATATTTAAAAAGATACATGTATTTATTAAGTACAAATTTAAAACATATATAAGGGCCCATTCACATCAAATATATAAATGACATAGCAATACTCACGGGCTTTAAAAACCTGACCTAACGCGTTTTGGCCTGCATAGGCCTTCCTCAGAGGTCAAACAATTGAGTGGCAAGATGGCTATAAAAATATAATACACTCATGTAGACACAATCAGAATGGATACAAAATATAAATTCAGTATGGACCAGAAAACAAGTTTTTCCAGAATAAAATCACCAGGCACAGAATAAATATGCAAATGAGATCTTTAAAAGTGCAATCACTTGCCCAGTGGTTCTAAAGTATAGACTTTTGGTCCAAGAATTGCCTTCTTTTTAAACCAACTTCTAAAAGATATTTTCATCCTTGCCCAAATATCTGAAAATATGACAGGCTCCCTTTGTGCCATGAGAACTAGGGAAGGGCATGAACCAGCTCATAAACTAAAGTTTGTCACAAATTTTGGGCAGTTTGTGCTTCGCAAAGCTATATTTGAGAACTGAAGAGCAGCCACGAGCTTCTACAAACGATGCAGTTCGTGGGGGTTCAAGAAGAGCAGAAAGGAGGGGTTTAAATGGCTCAGCCATTTCTCTTCCCTGCTGCTCAGCTTTCTGCTCGGAGCAGAAAGTGGTGGGGAGCAGAAAGCAGGGGTTTAAATGGCTCCGAGCCATTTCACTACCTGCTTCTGCTCCCCACAATTTTTGGCAGAAAGCAGAGGGTTAAATGGCTCCATTTAACCCCCTGCTTTCTGCTCACTGCCACAAGTGGCGGGGAGCAGAAAGTAGGGGGTGAAATGGCTCATGAACTAGTTTGGTTCACAAACTGGTGTATCGGTTTGTGGTTTGGTTTGTAGTTCAGCCCTGATGAGAATACTGGTGATTATAATTACCACCAGTTTTACTCTGCAGCTCATTGAGAACTACATTTTCAAGTACCGTCAACCAATAGAGCCACATTATTCCTGTATGATCTGGTATGCCATCCCACCAAACGTTCACATACAATAATGTAAGATACAGGTGCAGACCTGCAAAAACGTATGGGTCCCTCCTTCTCGCACAGCAACTCACTCTTTCTCTGTCATTCTCCCTCCCCCACTCCTTCTCTCACACTGAAACTGAAAACTTGCTTGGGGAAGAGGGAATCCCACCCACTCCCACTTGGTGATCAGACCAGGCAGCCCAACTGAAGTGCCGCCTTCCTGCCTGGTTTCCACAGTGGCTTCTCTGTTCTGCCACGTATCTAAAGCTTGGTAGGTGGCTTCTCCTTGTCCACTGCCAACCTGTCTGCAGCTTTGCTGCCGCAGTGGTGAAGGGGGTTGGCGGGTGGCTTCTGCTCCTTCCCTCACCTGTCTCCAGCAGTTGGGGGCTTGAGGGAAGCAGTGCTCTTGATCCTCTACCATCTGCTTCCATCATTGACTCATCAACGGTGGGAGTGGGGTTGGGTCCTGTGCCTCCTCCCCCAACTGCCTCCATTTTTGTCACCACAGCATCTGAGAGGGCAGAGATCAGCAGCTTCCACTCTTTCTCTGCCTTCCTCCTCATGTACTCCCCAATTGGGAGAACAGTTGTGTACACTTGTACAGACAACTGTTTTCTGTTTTGGGGTTCTTTGGTGTAGTCTGGTGTAATGGTTAGGTGTGCAGACTCTAATCTGGGAGAACCGGGTTTGATTCCCCACTCCTCCACTTGCACCTGATTGGATGACCTTGGGCAAACCGTAGGTCTGATAAGAGCTGTCCTCGAAAAAGAGCATTTTCTGTTAAGAGCTCTCTCAGCCCCACCTACCTCACAGGGTGTCTGTTGTGGGGAGGGGAAGGGAAAGGAGTTTGTAAGCCGCTCTGAGACACCTTTAGGTAGTGAAGGGCGGGGTATAAATCCAATCTCTTCTCTTCTCATCTTCTACTTTGGTTTTATTTTGTCTTCTCTGTGGCCAGCTTATTCTCCTGGCAACTGTCTGGGTGCTGGGATTAGAGAGCAGACGCTGGGGGAGTTGTTGAAGAGGATGGGCCCTTCCATCTGTGGCATAAGGCCTGCAGCTTACCTGTCTTCCAGTTTCTTCAGTGGTGGCTGTTCCAAGATGCAAACCATTTTACTGCCACAAGCCCACATGGGAAATGGCCTTGCCCACTTGGAACATTGGGGAGTGGAGCCAGGAGAGCCACAGGTGGCCTGTCAAATAACCACATGTGGCTTCTGACCCACTGAGTGAGCATCACTGAATTAAACTCTCATTTTAGGAAGGAGAGAATATAAAACCGTCTAAACATCTATAATGGAGATTATAAATGCGCTTTTTTCCTATTGCTATGTTCATAGAATTCAACAAAAACGACATGGACGAGTGAAAACGTGGACGCGCCATGTTGATATATTTGAGAAAGATTTCATTTTTGTTCCCCTTAATGAAGCGTAAGTATCTTTAGACGTGTCTGTGGAGAAAGATTTCATTTAAAGCTGCATTTTCAAACTTTGGATGTCTTTCTATAAATCACTTATCTGGGGTAACTATGGAATCCATACTGCAGGAATAGAAACAGGATTTGTTTGAAGGTAATGTAGATACAGGATACATCTACTGTAAAAATGGTGCACATAGCACAAGGAAAACTGCATCGTGATGTTGGTTCAGTTATTTAATTATTATTATTTATATTCCTCCTTTCTTCTTGGTTCAAGGCAGCTTAGAATAATAGCTAACACATCCCCAGGTAAAGCCAGACAATACAAAATCAAGGATAAATGACTAGCCCCAAATCCCTTCCTCCTCTCCCCCTTTCAAAGATGGCTGCTACTCAAACTTCCTCAAAAGCCCTGGCAAACGGATGGTCCTTGCGGCACTTACTGAAGATGTCGAAGGAGGGATCCCTTTCACCTCTTCAGGGAGCCCATTCTGCAGAGCTGATGGTGGAAAAGGCCCAGGCTCTGGTTGGTGCCAGACAAGCCACCCTGTGTGGTGGTATAGTCAACAGATGGTGGGCTGATGACCATAGTTGGCACACGGGGACATATGGAAGGAGATCGTCCCTCAGTTACAGAACATTCTGTGGCAAATTCAAACTTGAGTTTTGAACTGTCTGTATTGAAAATCATGTCAGTGAGCACAACTTTTTGTTTATTAATTTGACATCATAAACTATAACTTTTGACCACTTGAGGGCATAAACAACACATTTCTCACAGAAAATTTGCTTTGAGAAAAAAGCAGAATGAGCCAGGCCCCAGTTTCATTAATTTACAAAGCTTTGTTGGAAGCCTTAAAGCACTGTTCCGTAGTGGATTCACGGTTGCTCTTCACTTGCAGGAGAACTGTTTTGCATCTGATGCTAGATCACTGTGTGAGAAAAATGGAGTGAGAAAAATTCCTCTACGTGCAGAAAAGTTTATGCAAGAGGTTGTACCACTTCTTGCTTGAGTGGAAGCATGAAATTGCTGTGGAACTTAATATTATACTACTGTGAATTTTTCACAAGTTTTTGCATAGAAGCGCTGACAGTTTTGTTTTCTTTGTATCGAACACAATAAGCAGTCTTCTTCCTTCCCACCTACCTGTAACTGCATCCATCAATGCATGTTCAGATAAAAGCATTGTGCACTGTAGCTGAAATGCACTGAGGCTACAGTGTTAGTGAAACTGGCTTGTATTTCTGAGCAAAGCAGACATAATTCTATTTTGGCAAGGTTGCAGCAGAAGAGTTGCAGAAATAGTACCCTGTTCCTCCTTCCATTTTCTCATCAACTACTCACCACTTTGGTTGGGAGAAGTTAATTTCCGTCCTGATTGTAAAGTGCTGTTTGCAGAACTAGCTATTTGAACAACATTATGGGTTTTTCAGCATTCAAGGGAAGTATTAAGAGTACCATAAAATAGAAGCAGTCAAAAAATTACTTATGGAAGTAATTAATGTATAGTGGAGAAGCAATGTTGCAAGTAACCACATGGTCCCACAGTGTATGAAACGTAACTAACTATAAAAAGGTCAAACTGCATTACCAAACTTCTAAACTTTAATTATTTAAATTCGCTGGGATCCAGAGCGCTCTATGAATATGTTAGAAGCTCTCCTCTGCATGCATGAGGGCTGTGCTAATTTTCCTTTTAGGATGCAATCCTCTCCCTATGTTTAGTGTCACACCTTTCTTCAAGGATAGCTTCTTGACCATGCAAGGGACTTCTGAGGAAATGTCTCCAATACACTGTTGGTGGGACCCGGAAGTTATCTTTATGTGGATGCCTGAAATAATATTTAAAAAGGGGAAGCGGGGTTCAACTTGAATACATTTGAGGTATAAAATGTTTCATATTCTAACAAATACCTATTAAGAGTGCTTTTTGAGCTATTTCTTGTTTGTTTGCTTTTGCAGGGCACATTGGTTTTTGGCTGTCATTTGTTATCCAGGTTTAGAGATACCAGTGTATGAATCCAACCCTTACTATCAGGAACACGTCCCTACCCAAGTTAAAGCTTCCTCTTCAGATCAAGACAGAAGTACTTCACCTCTTACGCCCTGTGACCTGGATACATTACAGCACGCCTCCTCTGCAGCAGTAACAAAGGAAGTGGTGAACAGGAAGCATAGTGGTGCATTGGCTGACACAGGCACAGAAGTAGAGGACAGCAAGTTCCTCCATTGCAGACGACACCTATGTGGGAAAAGTGGGCTAAAAAAACTAAATCAGTTAACTAGCACTACAGAGGAACTGAGAACTTTGGAACCTGCAGCTCATAAATGTGATCATAGGAGTTCAGAGACGAATGGCATGCAAAGTGAACCTAAAGCTCAAATACATGCTTCTGGTGTGTGCTTCTGGTGTGCCTATCTTTTTTTTTTTTTTTTTTTTTAGTGTCAGGAGTTCCACCCCACTTTGTGGTTTACCTTTCTCATCTGGGCACTAATACATCTGTTGCATTTTTTAAAAATTGTATTGATCTTTCTGTTAATGCAGATGGTTTACAGAAAATCAGGCTAAACTACAGTGAAGATTCAGTTGACAGCACTAAACTAAATGAAGATGAGCTAATAGATTTTTCAGAAGATCAAGATAATAAGGTAAAAACATTACATTTCAAAGGATGAAATTTTGTCAAGAATGTTTAAAAGCTCAATGTAAATTGGTTGGGCAAATTGTCTGAAATCTCTTTTGTTCTTGCAATAACACTTTCAAGTCTTAGTGATCATTTCTTTTTCATATTGGAGGTTAAGAGGGGGATCTCAGATTAATGTGCAAGAGGTAAAAATAACATAAAACACAACCCAGTATTCTGTGCATTGGTTCTTATGCTTAGCAAGCAGAAGATTCTGACAAAGGTGCTTCTTTCTCTTCAGCTGCTTGCCTGCCAGATCAAAAAAGGTGATGCTGGCAAGTTGTGATACATGTGTGGACAAAAAGCCATGCAAAACAGGCAGCTGCAGTGAGGAAGAAGCAGTAGTTGAAATCACCTCTTCTGCCTCTTGTATCATCATACCTGCTGCCACTGGCAGAAAGGAGTCATAGGATCCAATCCATTGTTTTCAAACTAGCAGCATGGAGGGGGAGGGTGTTTAATAGGGATGGGCACGAACTGGCTCATGAGCCAAAGTTTGGCATGAATTTGGAGCCCTCAAATCAATGGTCAGGAAAGGTGTCTTCCCCGAACATTTGCCAGACTTCAAGTCCGTTTAAACCTAACAGCTGAGTGGTGCAATGTTGCAGCTAAGCTGTTAGGTTGAAATGGCTGCCATTTCATTGAAATGGTGAGCCATTTCACTTGTCAGTTTCGCTCCCCCCCTCACTTCAAAGTGAGGTCTGCCCATCAGCTGTTAGGTTTAAATGGCTGTGAGCCATTAAATATGTCAGTTTTTCTCCCCTCTGCTTTGAAGCAGGAGGAAGTGAAACGGATGGGTTAAATGGCAGGCAGCCATTTAACCCTTCCTGGGTGATCCCCCGCTCTCCCAGCTGCCTTTTCCCATCCCTAGTTTATCTATTTATTTGTTAGATTTATATCCCGCCCTTCCCACTGAGGCAAGCTCAGGGCGGCTTACATAATTTTTTTAAAAACCGGAATAAAATCAATGATTCTAAAGTGCTATATATAGATATTGCATGTCAGACGGCGAACAACAGTTTCCGAGTATTATCCCTAACAGGTGTCAGTCAATAATGGTAATAGCCAGTGGTAGAAATTCCAGGGTAAGGCTCTGGTTTTAAATTAAGATGTTATATGTGGCTCTCAGTCTAATGCCTGGTGGAACAGCTCCATCTTGCAGGCCCTGCAGAATTGTAATAAATTTCTCAGGGCCCTGATGTCCTTGGGGAGCTCATTCTACCAGCGTGGAGCTACCACCGAAAAGGCCCTTGTGCTGGCCAGTCTGGCCTCTTTTGGACCAGGGAGAGTCAGGAGGTTTTGTGTCCCTGAATGCATTACTCTCTGGGTACATGTGGAGAAAGGTGGTTCCTCCAGTATGCTGGCCCCTGACCATAAACGGCTTTATAGGTGAGAACCAGCACCTTAAAGCGAATTCAGTATGCTATAGGCAGCCAGTGCAGTGCTTTCAGCACAGGCTGGATGTGTTCTTGCAGAGGGAGACCCAATAACAGCCTGGCTGCCGTGTTCTGCACCAGCTGCAGCTTCCGGATTTGAGACAAGGGCAGTCAATCTTGAGGTGACCATTGTGTGGATTACTATTGCCAAGTCACTGCATTTGAGGAAGGGAACCAACTGCATAATCAGCCAAAGATGGTAAAAGGCTGATTTGGCGGTGGCTGGGCTTCCATTGTTAAGGAGGCATCCAAGAGCACTCCCAAACTCCTAATGTCTGATGATGGCTCCAATGGCGCCCTATCGAAGGTTGGGAGTGAGATCCCTAACCCTGGGCCGCTGCGACTTAGGCACAGAACCTCTGTCTTTATCAGATTCAGTTTCATTCAACTCAGTCTAAGCCATCCCGCCACAGCTTGTAATGCCAGGTCCAGATCTTCCAGCCCAGAGTCAGACCAGCCACTCAACAGCAGATATAACTGGGTGTCATCAGCATATCGGTGACATCCCAGTCCATGACTCTGAGCAATCTGGGCAAGGGGACGCATATAGATGTTAAATAACATCGGGGATAGAACTGTCCCTTGGGGCATTTTGCAAACTAGTGGATGCCTTCGGGACAGCTCTTCCCCAAGTGCTACCCTTTGTCCCCGGCCCTGGAGAAAGGAAGCAAGCCATTGTAAGGCAGACTCCTGAATTTCACCATCGACAAGGTGGTGGATCAGTAGCTGATGGTGGACTGTGTCAAATGCAGCTGACAGGTATAACAACAACAGCACCGCTGTCCCACCTCGATCCAGATGTCTTCGGATGTCATCCTTGAGGGCGAACAATACTGTCTCCATGCCATGGCCTGGGTGAAAGTTGAAATGGAAGTGATCTAATATGGAAGTGTCATCCAGAAAATTCTGCAACTGACTCGCCACTGCTCTCTCAATTATTTTGCCCAAATAGAGCAAATTGGAAACCGGCCAATAGTTTGCCAATATTGCAAGGTCCAAGGATGACTTCTTTAAGAGAGGGTGAAGCACCACTTCCTTAAGAGCCCTTGGGAAAGTCCCTTCAGAGAGGGACCTGTTGACAGTCTCCCATAGGGAACCTCGCAACCCATCATGACTAGCTTTAATCAGCTATGATGGGCACAGATCAAGGCTGCAGGTGGTGGGGCTGGGCATATGGTTGTGAGTACTTTGTCAACTTCCTCTAGGCTGAGCTGACTGAAACAATCCATAACCAGATTAGAAAACATGCATGGAGCCTCAAGTTCACTCACTGTCTCAACTGTGGCAGGGAGGTCACAGCGGAGCGATAAGACTTTATCTGCAAAAAAGCTTGCAAAAGCCTCACAGCCAATATCCAATTCCCTAATGTTTGGTCTGCTCTGAGGCAGAGTGGTCAACTTCTAAATCATTCTAAACAATTGGGCCAGGCATGAGCTTGCAGACGCAATCATGGTCGCATAGTATTCTCTCTTAGTGGCCTTGGTTGCCATCTCATAGGTTCTCATAAATGACCTATAGGATGTTCGTGTCACTTCGTCACAACCACACTGCCACTGTCTCTCTTGAGCTGTCTTCACCTCTGCTTCATCAGCCGCAAGTCCGGGGTATACCATGGAGCCAGCCTAGAGTGGGGGCACAGAGGGTGTTGGGGGGCAATCTCAGTTATGCCAATCCTCCACCTGACCGGTGCACTCTGTGCTGGTGATCCTAGGTGGCAGGAGCTCCCTAAAGGAGTAAGCCTCCCGATTGAATTAGAGCCACTCCCCCCCCCCGCCGCCCCCTACTCCGTGATTGGTGAAAGACCGAGAACCTGGGAGGAGCTAGTTGGGAGAGAGCAACTGTCTCCCCCTCTCGTACCCAGGTCTTGGTCATGCATGCCAGGTCCGCACCCTGCTCCTGCAGGAAGTCCCAAAGGACCATAGTCTTATTATTTATGGACCTGGCGTTACACAACACCATTGTCAGAGGAGAGTCATTTATCCTAGCCCCACTGCCTGCAAACTTTGGGATGAGACGCAGGCTGGAAGGGGGTCAAGCCCTTTTGTTTCTCAGCCCTCTTCCTTTATATATGTGCCTGGTCCCACCACTATACTTTCCCTTCCCCAGGAGTACTAGAATCCCTAGTCCAGTCATCACCCTTCATTGGTGGTCTTCATGGGTGCCTCAGACCGACCAGTAGGGCTGACTGAAGATGTTAATGTCCTGTATATGTAGCTACTGGCAGCTAGTTAGCATTTTTTACAGCTGTGCCCCTAGCCTACTTCCAATTATCTTTTTATCTAGATCCCACTAATTACTCTGTATTTTAGTTATAAGCCCATCAAATTAATCTAATCTATATATCTAATTCCCAACATGCCCACTCCGTGCGGATATCTAAATCCGCACCTCGGGAGCACTTGGGGGGCAGGGCGATTTCCCCTGCACATTTGGGGCAATCCCCAGATATGCAGAAAAATCTAAAAACTGTAAAAAATATATAGGGGGGATATTTAAATCCTCCCAAAAGTAAAAGAGAACGGCTTCTCCGCTGCCGCCAGGGAGGGGGAGGGGGTTGGGGGAAGGCTTGGCCGGCCAACGGCTGTAAGCCGCTCAGCCCTTGCTGCCGCCCAGGAGGGAAGGAGAAAGTTTGGTGGGCCGAGCTCAGCCCTCGCCGTGGTTGCAGGGAGGGGGGAGAGAAAGCTTGGCGGGCTGGCTAGGCCTTGCTGCCGCTGGGGAGAAGGGAGGGAGAGAGTTTGACGGGCTGGCGAGGCCATCCTGCTGCTGCTAGGGGAGGGGGAGGGAGAAAGCTTGGCGGGCCAAGTTCAGGCCTCGCTGCTGGTGCGGGGGGGGGAGGAGGGAGAAGGCTTGGAGGAGCGCGGGTCTCACCGTGGGTGACGGGGATGGGGGGCAGGGGAGAAGGCTCACCTGCGGCTGCTTCCTTCCCCTCCCGTGGAGCTTCTCCCCCCCCATGAGTATCATGGGTCCCCCTTCTTGTAATAATCAAATTTGATTGACTATAAGATCCACTCACTGGCCAGTAAATTTAATAAAGGCCAGTGATAAATCTATATCTAATTCATTTGCAAGCCCTACCTTAGTTTCCTAATTTAATCACATGCAGCAAATCAGTTCATTAATATCGACAATCAACAAATAAATATAATCAATTTAGCAGGAAGGTTAATAAATTGACAGCTAATTCTTTGGTTGACCAAGATAATTAATTTAATTCATTAACTATTCAATTAGATCCCTAATTAATTAGAAAGTTAAGCCTATATTACTAAACATACCCGATCTAAATTAGTTAAGTCTAACAGCTCACCTTCTAGGTGAGCAGCAATAACATATGTCGGCAGTCCAGCCTGTAGGTGGAGTCTTGTTGTAAAGTGGCAGAGTCGCAGTAGTTCAATAGTCTTTTCCAACCCAAATACTCGCATAGCCACAGCAGCGAGGGGTGCCTCCGTACCTTCTGAGTCTTCCAAGTTTTCCTCCACTGTCTTGTTAGTAAGGGTCCCTTTCTTGGTCCTTGCAAGTCCCAATCTCGGATCTCCCAACTCCCTATCGGCAAGTCTCCCATATTCGTGATTGAGTAGAGGAGTTGAAGGGGAGATTCCGGTTGCTCAGCGATAGTAACAACAGCTGCGGGTGCAATGCCATCGGTTGTCTGGTGTCTTCAGGTTGTATTGGGAAAAGTAGAGACCCCCACCGGGCTCCCTAATTGCCCCTTTAGTGCTGATAGCAGGCACCTGAGAATCTTGACAGCAGATCCAAGGTGGCGTCTGTGCCAAGCAGGCCAGGTGAGCAATGCCCAACAGCTGGCGTGTGGCTGCGAGGTGTCGATGAGATCCCTACGCAACACCACAGCTTTGTTAGTCCTCCTCGTGATGACCAGGCTGGCTCATACGCTTGAAAATTCAGGGTGGGAGTTACAGCAAAAGAGGTGGGAAGACACTCTGCTGTGTTGTTCTTTCAAATTACACATTTGTCCAGGCTGGTCTGCAAGTAGTCTGTGAATAATACGAACTGCTTATGAACAGTAAAAAGTCAGCCGGTTGCTTTAAAATGAGGGGCTCTAGCACTGGAGCTCCCTTCGTGCTGCCATGTTATATCCCAATTAACTTACGTTTTTGTGTCTTGGTGTCCTCTTGTAGAGGAAAATTGAAGAATACTTATATGTATGTGTGTTGTTTGTACCTCCAACTATTAGACTTGTTCCTCAGTACTATTGGTACTATATTTGCACTTCAATAAATGTACAGAATAGCCTGTCCCCAGCACTGTCTTTGGATAACAGACTCATATTTGATATATTCTCCTGTTAAACCGTTAGAAAGCAAGCTTTATTCAGACATGGTGGTCTTTGCTAAAGCACAAACTAGATGTGACTTATTTTTCTGAGTTGGGCCTGAGTTCCCTTGACCCATTTCTCATTCCAGTCAGATGTAGCTGCTGGAAACTAATTTCCTAACTTCCACAGTGCCCAATGTGAGTCAGGAGCAGTGTTCCCTCTAAGCTGAGTTAGTGTGGGCTAGCTCACAGTTTTTTTAGCCTCCGCCTCACACATTTTTGTCTTAGCTCAGGAAGGCAGGCTCCAGAGCAAACTAATTTATGCACTAGCCAAATTGCTCACTCACAACTTTAATGCCAGTAGCTCACAAAGTAGAATTTTGTTCACAAGACTCCACAGCTTAGAAGGAGCATTGGTCAGGAGTCAGGACCTACCTCAAAATAACCCTAGGAAGGCATTATTTGCCCCATTGCACATCTGCCCACAGGTGGAAAATGTGGGATATATATTTTAATGCCTGCATTGCGGGGAGGGTGGGGGGTATAAATGCGATAAATAAATACATACATACAGTTTTCTCTAAGAGAAGCAAATGCAGAATGTGCTGCTTCCTTTTCTTAGCTAGATTTTCTAACAATATTATCTTCCCCCCCAGGAAAACAGCAGTGATGATGATGGCCTTACAGATGACAACTGTAACTCAGAATTAGGACAATTGCATCTGAAGCCAACTATATGTAAACAGTAAGGTTTTTTTTATAGATCTGTTTATTGGGTTTTCAATATGCCACACCTACACCACATACAACCTAAAGAACAATATAGATACAGATATATCCTAAGAGATATTGTCAATATACCATAACACACATTAAACTCTTAGGGATAGAAGCTAAAGACACAAATCAGCACTTTATGTACGCCTTTCTAAAACAGCTATCATATTAAGTTTTAACTTGCTTTTTATACTATTTAATTTTACCCATTCTCTATGGACTTTAAACTCTCTAAGTAAGGTTCTCACAATTTCCACTTGATAGTTGTAAGATTACACATACACTTCTTAGTTACCATCTTTTAAGTTTTAAAATACTAATGATTAATAAAAAACATTAACTTTAAATTATGTTCCCTATTCCTTTTGCCAAGATACCTTATATCCACCATACATAAATAACTAAATAAGTAAACATATAGACATATAAACAAAATCATCAATATTAGGGTACACCAGAATCCATTCATTTTTCCAGTATAACCAAAGATCTTCAAAATCAATCAAACTAGCTTTCTATAGCCCAAATTTAACCCCATTCGTTATTTTTCTTCCCACATTTAATAAAAAATTTACTCTTGTAATTTTCATTCAAACCAAAAATACCTTACACCCCATAAACATAAATAACTACATGATTAAACATATAAACAAAATTATCAGTATTAAGGTACAAAAGCCATAAATTCATTTTTAACAAAAGTCTATAGAACAAATCAAACTAGCTTTCTAAGACCCTAATTAAACCTCCTTCATAATTTTTCTTCCCATATTTACAATAAATAAATACATAATAAAAAGGAAAAAGGAAAACAAACTTACTTCTCTACTTATATCAGAATACCTTACACCCGCCATACATAGTTAAAATACTTAGACATATAAACAAAATCATCAATATTAGGATACAACGAAAGCCATAAATTCAAATTTCCAATATAACAAAAATCTTCAAAACCAATCTAATTTAACCCCATTCATTGTTTTTCTTTCCACATTTAATGAAAAACTTACTTCTATAATTTTCACTTATACCAAAAATACCTTACACCCATCATACATGAATAAATAAATGATTAGACATATAGACAAAATCATCAATATTAAAATACGACAAAGCCATCAATTCATTTTTCCAATAAAGCCAAAAACTCTATAACACCCATTAACCTTCATACATCCTAATTTTTTTTCTATGGATCTGAAGTTGAGTCCACATGACTTTTCTCTTTCCATGCGTGAAATTTTGTTTCTGAGCTGTTTCTTCTATGTTTCCACCTAACTGTGTCCCAAATTGTATTTTCGATCTTGCCTTTCCACGCACCTCGTCTTGATCTCTTTTTTTTCTTTTGCCTCAACGAATCCACGTAGCTTTTTTCTTTACCTATGTGGGGTCTTATTCCTGAGCTTTCTCTTCTATATTTCCACCTAATTATGTTCCTGGTTATGTTTTCAGTCTTACTTTTCCACACACCTTGTCTTGGTCTCTCTTTTTCTTTTTATTTCTCCCTTCCTTATCAAACATATTTTGTCTCTCCTTTTTTTTTGTTCTGTCTCTAAATAAGACAATCCCCTCCTCTTCGTTTTTACTTCTATTAATGGCGCGGGTTGGGTATTAACAAACAGCTCTTTACAGCAGCAAGCCTGTTGTTCCACAACTTCCCGCCCATCCTGCACCATTTTCTCTTCACTTCTCTCCTCATCTTCCTTGGCCCGTTGTATCACTTGTGAGTTTCCAAGCACGTTTGCGCAAGCTTGTTTAATACCTTTTTGTATTTCGTCCCTCAATACCTTCAAGAATTGCTCCAGTGTAAGTTCCCCTACTAATGTATCATCATCAAAATCCTCCTCCTCCAACTCATCTGGAGATGCCATTTTAAGGATATAATTACTTCCACTTTAAATATGTCCACTTTCAATAATCTTCTAATAATTCAAGCACAAATGTGAGTCCTTAACAACAAAGTTCTTTAACCCCAAGAGAGAAAAAAAGAACATCCACTATGTTTCTTTCTCCCGTTCCTTCTCTGGCCGCTAATCACCTCCGTCTTGGGCTTAAGGATTTCGGGGTAACTTGAAAAGTGTCGTCTCAACCATTATAATTTAGAAATAAGCATACTCACAAAATCATTTCCAGATTCCTCTTCTTCTGCATTTTGTTGCTGTATCCCATATTGTACAAAATTTAAATCCAGAAAAGATTAAACAAAACGGATGGTCGCAGCTTGTGTAGAGCATGAGTTTATGCTCTACTCCACGAAACGCTCCCGCTTTGGGGCAGAAGCCGTCATCCCCCTGTGTTGGCAAGAGCGGGAGGGGACGCAACAGAGCCCCCCTGCACTAGACCTCTCTTCGGGAGGTCCAGCGAAGTCCCCCGGTCATCCCAGGGGCTCCGAAAAAAGCGTTAAAAGATCAGGCGTTCTCGGAGCGACCGAGAGACCGCCCGTCGCCATGCTGTACCTACTTCCGGTCTGTAAACAGTAAGTTTTAAAGTGACAAAGTTAATAGTGACAAACGTATCTGAAGAAGTGAGCAGTGACTCATGAAAACTTAATAGCTTTTAGTGACTATCCTAGAACACAGTGTTAAAGCAAAAGAAGAGTTACACAAATCATGCTTCACAATTCACCATATTTTACTGCAAAGATCTAAGTGTTTAATACAGAAACATAACACCTAATTTCAGGTTAGACATCACAGTAAACAAGTTTATCTGTGACAGGATTGGATACAGCATGTTTGCATGCTTGTACACTTTTCTCTCCCCTCTAAACTGAGGTTTAGAAATGGGGATGGGGGGCGAATTCAAATTTGCCTATGTGCCTGCATACAGAACTCGTGGAGAATTTGAAATTGATTCAAGTGTTCCTAGACCAGGAAGTTGGCCATCACATTTAGGGTTGACAACAACCCAAAGAAAAAACTTCCTGTCCCTTTAATAGGGCCTTAATTTGAAGTTATGTAACAGGTGTTATTATTTACTTCTGTGCCCTGAAAAGCTTCAGATGCCTATTTCCATATGTTAAGCCTCTATTTAAAGGGGCAAGACATTTTTTTCCTAGTCGTTGGTAACCGTAATCACATTTCACATGGTAGTCAGGGCAAGGAGAGCAACAACCATCTATGTTTGTGCCTGTTGTGGACAACTGTCTTGTCTATCATGACATACTAATATGGCCTGTGTGCATGTGGGATTTCCACATAACCCTCTATGGCATGGGACAGACGTCTTGCCAATATGGCTTGGCCTTAATTCAGAAGTCCAGTTTGCCTGTGGCTGAATAAAATGTGCACAAACCTGGCTTGTTTAATCATGGCTTAGGACTTCTGCTAGTAGACAAGGAAAATTAATTTCAGATTAGCCATGCAGCTGCATTTGTATATCAGATATCCAGAATTAATTTCATTGCACTGTATGCATGAAGTGAGGGGGAAGAAGGAAGAGCCATGAACATGCATGAACTCATCATAAGTCAGGTTTGGTGCAGCGGTTAAGTGTGCGGACTCTAATCTGGGAGAACCGGGTTTGATTCCCCACTCCTCCACTTGCAGCTGCTGGATGACCTTGGGCAAGCCATAGTTCTGTCAGAACTGTTCTCTCAAGGACAGTTCTGGAAAGAGCTCTCTCAGCCCCACCTACCTCACAGGGTGTCTGTTGTGGGGAGGGGAAGGGAAAGGAGTTTGTAAGTTGCTCTGAGACTCCGATCTCTTCTTCTTCTTTGTGTACATATTCATTTAACAGCAATTTTAAAATGGATGTGGGAATGCCTCCAAGGAACATGAAACTCTCACACCATGTAGTAGGTGCAAAGCGTAGTTTGCTGGCTGGAATGCAATGACAAGCTGTGATTTGACATAAACCAGGAAAGCGAAAGAAACAGTATTCAGTGGGCAGACAGAATGGGAAAGGAGGACATGCAAGCACCAGTGTTTGAACCAAGCCTGTAGTTATGTCATCTAAAGCAGCACTTCTCAACTTGAGCAATGTGGAGAATCCCATTTTAATTCCCAGGCCCTCTTTTTCTCCCTCATGAGCACCCACCATGCATCAGACCCTTTCAAAGTTTATGGTGAGGCTTCCATTATATAGTGTCCTCAAAATAATAGTCAGATCCACATTGAGTACACTTTAAAAAAAGACTTTCAGGAAAATATTTTTATTGTGTGCATGTGGCCTGTGTGTCAGGTCTGAGAGGGTAGCTGATTCTCTAGGGCCAAAAATCAACATGCACTGTCCAAGGTTCTAATCAGTCGCGCCCTTTGATTGGAAGGGGCTTTGCACTGTAGGCAGCAAGAAACTTTCTTGTTGGTTAATAACTTCCAGACAGTGGTTGACTGTACAGAGGCGGAAAGGGGCCTGGAAAAAAATTCAAAGCTGCTCACAGAAATAGAAGAGCACCGTTATCACACAACCTGAACTTCCAGCATTCAGTTGCGAACTGCCTTTGAACTGTTATTGTCTGTTGATGCAGAGTGCTGTTTCTCTGCCTCTATGATGAAATCCTTTGCATTGGTAAGGGCTGGGGGGAGAATAAAGGTGAAATAAAGAGAAATAGAGTACAAACCAATTCATTTTACACCCAAGTAAGTATGACTAGATAGGGGCTGCGGTGGCTTAGAGGTTAAGACGCTGAGCTGCAGACCAGAAGGTCTATAGTTCAGCAGTTCGAGACTCTAGTGCCACGTGATGGAGTGAGCTCCTGCCAACCTAGCAGTTCGAAAGCAAGGAATTGCAAGTAGATAAATAGGTACCACTTCGGTGGGAAGGTAACAGTGTTCCGTGCACCTTGGCATTTAGTCATGCCAGCCACGTGACCACGAAAACATTTTCAGACAGCTCTAGCTCTTTGGCTTGGAAATGGAGATAAGCACTGCCCCCTAGAGTCAGATTTGACTAGCTTTTGAGCAAGGGAAACCTTTACCTTTAAGTATGACTACAGTGGGACTTGTACCCTCTTTGTTCCTATGGCTGAGCTGTTGTAGCCTGACTAGCGCTCCGAGGTGAAGAGATAACTAGGTGACTGTGGACAGCAACAGTTCCATGAGGTGCCATCCTTCAAGAAGGGGGAAGCAGATTACATTCCTTTCACCCAAGGTGGTGTCTCTGTAAGAGGGACTTGCCCTCCTTGCAAGGGACTCACACATTGCCTGGAGTACCCTCATGGACTACGGGGGTCTCTGCTCCCCAGTTTCAGAAATGCTGTTTTTAGGTGAAGCAATAGAGTTGGGTCCAGGGTAGATTTCTGTGGGGGAGGGGGATTTTTGCAGATTTGCCCCTAAACTATACTTGCATTGTTTTCTTCTGTCAATTATAAATTCAGAACTCATGTGAAAAAAATCAAATTCTTAAACAAGTCCTGCAGGTGTTAGTGGTTAAGTGTGCGGACTCTTATCTGGGAGAACCGGGTTTGATTCCCCGCTCCTCCACTTGCACCTGCTGATGTGACCTTGGGTCAGTCACAAGCTCTGGCACAACTGTCCTTGAAAGTTGCTTTGTACACTGGAATCCTAAGTATCAGAAGTGGATATTTTACAGAATAGATCTTTCCTGCAGCTTCTGTGTTTCCTGAAATGTAACTCCTGGGATGAGTCCTCTGGAACGGTGCAGTGCAACATGGAGGCCTGCAGTGGGAAGGAAGACTTGGGGGGGGGGGGCTGGACTCCCTTGCATGGGCGGAAGCACACTTCCCCTCTCCTGGAAGATTATAGGATTCAGTCCATTTACTTTAGAAGGTCAAGCATGGAGACTGAATGAACTTTAAAGAAAACGTATACTTTTATTATGTCTTTTAGAGTTCAGTTGACCCATCCTTTTTTCCTACAATTTTCTGTTCTGAATTTATAAAAAACAATCACACAAATTGTTACAATTATGTGCCTACATACAGTGTATAGAAATCTACACCATAGCAATGAATATGCATCACCAGTGAAGTGTATTATGCCAGGTCCTACTAAATACAATAAAGAAACTTCACCAATTCTGTTAGCTTTTACAGTGTTACAGTCAGAGCTGCTGTTTCTTCAGGCTGTGACTTGGCATGAATTGTCGAAAACAGATGGCTGATCAAGTCCCGCCATCAAGTTTTACTCAAAAGGTTTAATGATCCATCTATTTCAGATATAATGGACTTGCTTATGTCATATTGACATAACTTAGATGGTTGTACTACTGTTATGAAATAAATATGTGAAACGCTTGGAAGTACTACGTAAGGGTTGTATTGGTAACCATGGTTGATCATGAATAAACTTGTGCAGTTATCACTGCATCTCCCTGCATATGTGGGTATATTGCCTTCCTCCTTTTTCTAATCCTTGTGATCTACTTGCTTAAATGAGTATGTCTGCTTGAAATTGCACAGGGTCCCCCCCCAGTGCTTGATGTTAAAACAAGAGCATATCTTTTCAGTCTGTTAAGTGTTCTGCACAATATAAAGTAGGATTTTTCAAGAGATTAAAGTTCAGGGGAAGTTGTAACATGTTTCTTTAGATATACAATTTGGTACTGAAAAATTTGAAATAACTATTTGTGATCTTTCAAGTGTACTAGCTGTAAATTGTGATGAAATAACTGTCCTTTAGGTGCACAGCTGGGGAGAGTTTGAGTGGATAGGATTAATAAAGGTCTTCTTGTAGTAGGAGAGATAGGGAACCTGTGGTGTGTTCTGCTTTCACCAGGAAGTTGAAATGTCTTCAGAATCCTGTTTAATTCTTTCCCCACCAGAAAACAATCCCTTTTGTACCCAGAAGTATAAATTTGGTGCATGGCCGTGGCTCCGTGGTAGATCGTCTGCTTTGCATCTCTAGTTGACTGGATCAGGTACTAGATGATGTGAAAGACCTCTGGAGAGCCACTGCTAGTCAGAGCAGACAGTACTGACTGGATAGACCAATGATCTGATTTATTATAATGCTGCTTCATATGTTTATGTATTCATTGAATAATTAAACACTAATGAGATAAAAAATTGTTTCCTTGTAGGCCTTGCATTCTGCTTATGGATTCATTGAGAGGCCCTTCCCGATCAAATGTTGTCAGAACTCTAAGGGAGTGAGTAATTAACTTCTGATTTAGAGCTTGTGTTCTGTATCAGAATATTATATAAAACATTTTTCTGACTTCTGTGCTTTGTACCACAGATACTTGGAAGTGGAATGGGAAGTTCGGAAAGGTACTAAAAGAAGCTTTTCCAAAGATGTTATGAAGGGCTCAAATCCTAAAGTGCCACAACAGAACAACTTCAGTGACTGTGGAGTTTATGTCCTACAGTATGTGGAGAGTTTTTTTGAGGTGAGTTATTGGGTTATTTTCATAGTTTGTGCTTTGCTCCTAAATTCAGATTTCAGATATCCAGTCTTTTAAATTGAAAGTATGCCAGTATAGCTGGTTTCAAATGGTCAGACTGGAGTTGGCAGAAAAGGTCTAGACATTTTCATTACTGCTACCTTACTGCACTTGTAAAATAATGTTCAGAATCAGTCAGTTTAGAAGAATCTTGAAATTATCATTGTCATGAAAAAACAATGTTTATTTACTTTATTAATACCTCACCTTTCTCTCCAATGGGGACCTAAAGCAAGTTACATCATTCTCCTCTCCTCTATTTTAACTTCACAACAGCTTTCTGAGGTAGGGTAAAACAAGAGTGTGGGACTGGCCTAAGATCACTCACCAAACTTCCATGGCAGAGTGGGGGATTAAACCCTGGGTCTCTCAGTTCCTAGCATATATTCTGTTTGGTGTTGGGGGGGTTTTTTGGGAGGGGGGGTGCTCAAAACAGAATTATTGGAAATATAGGCTCTAGTGATGATTGTCCTTTTGACTCATGAATAAAGATGGTAGCTAAAAGAGGACAAATAGGTAAAGAAAGCATGCTAATTTTCTAAAAGATTAATTTGGCTAGAAATTAACTCAAAAAGAAGATGAAAACCCCAAACTCTGCAAAAAAATAAGTGCTCTTAGCTACAGTCCGTTTGCCTCACACTCTTAGAAGGGGAAAGCCCCAACGTCTAGGTGATGTAGGCAGACTTGATCCCCCTCAATGCCATTTCCCAAACAGCAAAACAAGTTTGAAGAGACCTATTTTAGCACGAGTGCATTGATACTAGTGGCAAGGACCAAGATCTCTAAGAAGCCATAAAACCATAAATTCTTGAAGCCATAAAATTTTGAAGATTGAGGAAACTTTACCTATTTTTACTGAAGGTAAACAGAGTTCATCCTCCATAGAATAGATGCAACAAACTACCATGTATGTTCATGAGAGATTGGGATAAATTTTTAAATACACGTATAACTTCTGAATATTTTCATGTAGATGTTCTGTACAGACGCTATTGTGTTACTTTCTCTTATAGCATATTTGTTTTGTTCCCACTAGGATCCCATTCTAAATTTTGAACTACCAATGAATCTAACAGACTGGTTTCCACGCCCAAGAATGAAAACAAAACGAGAAGAAATAAGGAACATAATCCTGAATTTACATGAACAGCAGAACAAAGAAAAGAAAGGGCAGAAGGATCCTAATTCAACAGAGAAGTCTTTTCAGGAAGGAGCAGAGCAATTTATCAACAGTGGTTCAGACTGAATATTTTCTCTGTTGCAGCACCCAAAAACTGATCTACTTCCTACAGTCTGCCC
Source organism: Gekko japonicus (assembly GCF_001447785.1). Classification (NCBI taxonomy): domain Eukaryota; kingdom Metazoa; phylum Chordata; class Lepidosauria; order Squamata; family Gekkonidae; genus Gekko; species Gekko japonicus. Next base: position 100,943 of record NW_015165956.1, read on the forward strand.
ATACTAAGGACTTTGGAGTATTATCAGCTCAGACTTTGTGTCATTCTCATAAATTTGTGTCATGAATTGAACATATTCCTCTCCAAATGTATTAAATAGACAAATATGTACATATGTGAACTAAGCCAACTTTTTTCAACATTTGTAATTAAGTTTTTCACTTCTTAGGAAACCTTTGTTATGTATTTCTGTTAATAGAACTTAATAGCAACTTCTAGATACAAAACAAATAAAAATATTTATAGGATAAATTGGTTAAGTTTTTCTGCGTTAAGTAAAATTGTCATTTAACATTTCCCAGTAAGACTTCTGTAATGCATGGGAAATGCCTATGTAGCGTGCTAATCAAGTTCATACTTTGATTTACAGTTGCCATTACAAGATCTGTTTCAGCTGTGTGCAACAATATAAGAATGTGTCTAAATGCACTGTATTTCTAAGGTGAGTAGTTTGCATTCAGAATCGAAATGCAGACAACATAACCTTCAATAATGAACACTTCAGATACAGGACATAATGAAAGAGAACTTCACAAGTGCTTGGGATAATGCTGCTTTATGACTACAGGACATCTTATTTGAGCAGTATTTAATTATTGGCCTCCAATACAGTCAGTTTCAGTAGTACTGTTGGATCCTTTCTTTTGTGGTTTCTGATTGTTGTGCAACTGTACTTTGACAATTATTTCATTATAAAATTGTATTTTGGGTACATGTGCTTGAAATAGCAGCAGATTGCTCCCATTACATTTTCTGTGTTGGAATTCTGAATGTCATATTCATGTGCTTTATCAAATGAACATTTTTAAAATGTATCAGTACTATTTTTGTAATGTCCAGAAAAACCAAAATATTGCTAGACTTTCATTGCTTGCTTGCTTCTTAATTTTCAATAGAATTGTCTAATAATACTGAGTCAACTCTTTGGCATATTTCCATGATGTAATTTGATTTTCAAATTATGTAAAAGTACAGCCTTATGATGCCAGCTCCTCTAAGAGTCCAGAACAAACCAACTACCTTCTGTAACACTTTAAAAATATACATAAATCTTAATACTCAAAATAAGGGAATAGAAACTGCTCTTGCAAAGACATTTTACTGTAACATTTCTGTTGTCCAAAACTTTTTTTTTTTTTTTTTGCGTTATGTGAGTGGAAATAGACTGTCAGATGGAAGATATGGGAGATGTAGGTAAGGTTGTAGAGAATGCAGGAGGGGAGTTCTTGCCATCCTTATGACTTCATACATCTTCAGATCCCTTTTTACCTGTTTATGAAAAAGAGAAACTTTGCATGCATGTGTCATCCCTTGGTTGTCATACCAGTATTTATTACCCTGCAGATAGCTAGGTCTTCAGTTGCTTTATTCAAGGAGGTGTTCAGAAGGTCACATGCTTCTGGCAGTAGGGCAGTACCTTTTGGGCTGTGGTGCTATTGACTTCAATGGGATTTACACAGCCTATGTGTAGGGTTGCAGACATGGTCATTTTTTATTGTTTTGATTCTGAATTTAGGGAAAGTGTGCTTTTTTTAACTAGAGAAGACTCTTAACAGCCCTTATAGCATTATAGTTTCCACTCATTAGTGAAATCTGTAGTTCAAATTGCTTTCTCAGCAAATCTGAAGGAATAGCATTAACTGGAAGAAAATGTAAATGAGCACTAAATTACCCAGTAAACTGCTGAAAATTCCTACATTTTTTTAAACAGCAAAATTAGTTAGAATAAGAGAAGAACAAGTATAGAAATGGGTTGGTATAGCAACTTTTTAAAAAGCGACTTGAACACATAGTAGAGGCCAGTAGAAAAAGGAAAGCTTCATCTAGTGAAATGCATACTTTCCCATGGCATCATTATAGTATTCTGATTATCAATGTATTTTTTTTCTGTAACAGGTTTTGCAACATCTTGGTTCCTCATTATTCAGTTCTATTCCATAGAATGGCCTGAAGCTTGTATTCCATTTCAAGATGTGACAAATGAAATGTTTATTTCTTAATATGGTAAAGGGTCAGTCATGCAGGAAGCTGATACACATGTTAATATAGAAAATTTATTTTTTTAATAAAATGATAGAAAATGTGTGAAGAACTTGAATATTTACAATGCATGTGTTGATTAGCCTTATAGTGATTTGTGCCTGCAACGCATGTAAAAATACCCTGCTTAGATGGAGCATGAGGCTAGATATAAAGTTTAGTCTGCAAGTTATCAAAGCATTTGCCTTTTAAAATAGCGCTAGGTGTGACCAGCATTAATTAAACATGTTATGAATGAGTTGGTAAGACAAAGCTATCAAGTAGCTAACTAATTAGATGTATCTCTTGTATTAGGTTTCACGTTGGATAGAATAACGGTTAAGAATTCTTCTAAAAGTTTTAGATTACTTAGCATGAAAAATGTATGACTTTTTGGTAAACAATTGCTAGAGGCAGAAGTAGAGGTGACATTTAATATTCCCTTATAGCATTCTTATTTTTCTTGTTGGACACAGTTGCCAGTGTGCACATATGAGCAGAGAATGTTAGGGAAATATTCTAAAACTAGCTCCTGTAACAGTGGGGTTTTTTTATCTAGATGATTTTCTATCTGTCTTTCCCAAGGGCTCAGTAACCTTTATAGAAGAATCACTTTAGTCAACCTTTCTTCTAATGTTAGAAGGTACTTATGGCAGGTTTTCACATTATAGAGCATGTGACAGAGCAGGAAAAAAAGTATATCTTGAGAAACGTGTTTTTATCTGTTCAATGATGTGTCATTATCTATAACTTGCAAATGTAGGTATCTTTTCATTTTCTGTTGCCAGCTCCATTTTATAGGTCTTAAATACTTTATAGTTCAGAATTAGAACTAGTCTACATTTTCAGAAAGTCATATGGTACAGACCTCTTTTTGTACCACATTAAAAAACAGGTTATGTGTGACCTTTTCTCCATAAGCAGACTCTGACTATAGACTCCTGCACAACTAGGAAGGTTGTAACCATAGCCTTGCCTCTCCTTACATGCTATCTTTTCCACATGCAGTGCATTTTTTGGGAGAACCATTCAGTCACTCAGATGCACCTGCCTGCTTTCTGAATGGTACAGTCCAGGAGCCCACACACAGTCCTCCTTTAGAGGTGATTAGCTAAAGCTGGAGGGATTTTGCCCTAGGATATCTGTACACTGGAGTACATTAGCACTTTAAGGGGGAGAGCTCCTAATATTCTACACACTGTGAAATGGGATCCATTTCCAAATGGTGTCTGTAATCTCATAAATTAATGTTTAATAAATCTATATAGTACTTTAATTCTTCCTCCCTAGCAGATGAGAAGTAGTGGCTGTCATGTATTCCTATGTTCTGCGGTTAAATGTATAGTGAAGTGCCTTTCTCTTAATTCTATATCTTTCATCAGTGATTATACCTGCCAGATGGGCACAGTTTGCCCTTCCTGTTAATTTTGTATAGGTAGGGACTGGTTTTTATGACTTTAATGTTCATGTCTCTGTGAGCTGAATGAGTGCTTGTGTTTCCAAGTATGCTTTGAAACATCCCTGAATTATACAAAATATGAAGAACCAGTAAAGAGCATTGCTGTTTTATACATAACTAGGAGCAAAGCCTGTTGTATAAAAGCAATACAATGAGCTCTAGAAAGAGGGCCCTCCACAGAGCAGGCGTGCGGAGCCGCCTCCAGGTGGTCTCAGCCTCCTTCGAGCGAGCTGCAGTAAAGAGGTGACTGGCATTACCTGGCGCGTATTCTGGTGCCCCGCTGTCATTCAGAGTGCCACGCCGCCTCTCGCTGTCCTTCCTGCTGCAGTTGCCCTCACTTTGTTCCTGGGTGTCAATTGACCTGCAGTACGGAAGGTTTCAGGGGAGGACTTCCTCAAGCATGACTCATTGGTGCTGGAATGCAGGCCAATATAATCTGTCTGTCAATTCTTACGTTTGTTCCCATTGGTCGTTCTTCATTTTTAGGGGCTGTGTTTTATGAGGTGGAATTGAGATAGACCCTAGGCCATCGGAAATATTTAACCACATGGGAATATAGATATGGAAGTGTTCAGGTATAAACTAATCAAAATTCAGTCCAAAAATGCCCATT
>NW_015165957.1:0-5311 GCF_001447785.1 Gekko japonicus
AAGGATCTGAAATTCAGAATTAATCAGAGGTTATCCACTTGCAATTATTTTTATATGCTATCAACAGAACATTGTGTTAAGAAGCGTAGATGGGGAATAGTAATGTAACTGTTCCACATGTCCATCTATCATAACCATAATCACTTGAGTACTCTTCAGGTAGAAATATTGTCATGCTCTTTATACAGAAACATCCTGACAGTTCACCAGTTTTTATGGTCTCTTCTGATAATTAATCCCAGATTTGCTGGAATGCTATGGTAAACAGGAATAGGGCATTGTTTTCTTTGTTTTCTTTTGTAACAGTACGACTAGGTAAATGCTCATGACATTTCAAAGGCAGGATGCAAAGACTGTGACTTTCCCCACCCATTGCCCTAGCAGACCTTCTATCGTATTTCAGCCTCTCTCCCATACATTGTATCTTTTCTATCTCAGACTGTATACCTACATTTTGGAGGGAAAGGAGCAATATGATAATTCAGCCCTTCTCTAAAAAACAGTCTGTCTGACACAAATTGATTCCCTTCTATTTTGACACATTCAGAATGTGACACTGAGGTAGAATATTGGGAACTGTCTATTACAGGAGGATAGATTGGTTCAGATACATGCATAAATATAGTCATTAGGAATCTGCACAGGGTTTTTTGTGCTTTTTTCGCTTTTGAATTTGGTGTGTTTTAGTTTTTTTAATCTGGATTTGGATTACTTATGCCCGGGATTAAAACTTTTAATTTAGTTGTTACAATTGGTTTTCAGGAAGTCAGCATGGTGTAGTGGTTAAGAGCTATTGACTCTAAACTGGAAAACCGGGTTTAAGTCCACACTCCTCTGCATGAAGCCAGCTGCACGACCTTGGGTCAACGTCAACCACAGCTCTTTCAGAGCTCTCTCAACCCCAAAATAAGTCTAACTTGCCACTAAAAGAGCTAGAACTGAAGGCTGCCAGACAATCTTAAGATCTCCTGGCTATAAAACACACAATGCCATAAGATAATTAAGTAACTTGGTTTTCATTTCTGTTGGTTTTAATGGGAAACATTTGGATGCTCTGCTATTACGGGGAAAGGGATGCAGTGCAGGTAACTTCTATCTCTCTCCTCTGCCTTCCAGTCTGTAGCTGTGTACAGGATTAAGCCCCTCACGCCAGTCCAGGGATGAGAGGTAATCATGCACTTTTACAGTACATTAAACAACAAACCATGAGGTGGTTTAAACCCTCTCTGGGTTCAGAACAATATGCCACCAGAATCTCTACAGTAGTCTATAATCCCCTCCAGCTCTGATCTCTCAGCTGGCATCTGGGACTTAACACATTAGCAACTCTTCCCAGAGATGCACAATATTTTAACCTCCAATAGTAGGGTATGTGGTCAGCATTTAGGCTACAGGATTTTAGGCTTGGGATTCAGGTACAACATCAAAGACCATTTAGAAACAAGAATAAGTTTTATTCAGTACAGAACATTGCAATTAGACTATAAAAGATTGCAAAACAATAAGCCTAAGGCGATTTGCCTTAACTACACAGTAAAAGATACATATTTACCAAGTTGAGGAATATCCAAACAGTCCAAGGGATTTTGAAGGCAAAATCCATCTTTGCTCAACCATGTGGTCCAATTCACAAAGTCAGTCCTTTGTCTCTTCAAAGGACAGCATTTCCAGGTGCAATAAACAAGCACAGAGCAGGAACAAAACAGAGAGAGAGTCTCTCCCATAGGGAATGACCATTTATAGGCCAATTCCAGTCACAAATTAGTCCTGGCCAGGAGCCAATTGCGAGTGGGAATGGGAGTGCCCAAGATTTGATTGTTATGGCTACATGTGGGGATAGGCTAGAAGTTTGATGACCACGCCTGCAGTCACATGGCCCTAAACTCCAGCTTCTCCATCGGCTACATGACTTCTTGCATGTGGGCCTAGTGGGGTGCCTCACAGTCTAGCTTCTAGCATGGAAGTGTGAAGAATGTGGGTTTATGGCATGGCAATTGAGGCCATGGGGCCCACCATTTGGCTTGTAACAGGAAATAGGCACAGCCTGTTATCAAAAGACAGAACAGGAGAAGGCATGAGGCTTTTAGAAATCAATATTTCTATACAAGCTGTGTGCCTTCCAAGGGTACAAGCAAAATCTTTATTGCTGTGCCCTGAAGGCATGCTGTGGCCCTTTCTGCACTCTCCTTTTAATCCATGTTCACCGTCGTGTCCTCCAAGCAATTCTGCACTAAAATTGAATTCAACTTTGTTTTTAATCCAGATTTCTTCCCCCATTCTGCACTAAAATCGAGTTCAACCCTCTTTTTATTCTGGGGTTTTCCCCCATTCTGCTTTACATTACCTCCCTTCAGTGGTCAAGCAGTTTCAGCCCACTGTTGCCCCGGATTATTTGGATGCTGTTTTACCCTGGACTTAAATTGCCTCAGCTTGAACACTGAGAAAATCAGAAGTGGAAGGCAAATGCCAAAAGGGCCTGTGTGAGAGTGGAATTTTTTTCTGGCTCTGTTTCCTTCCTTCCTTCCTCTACCACTGTCTGGAGTGCCTGTTCTTAGACAATTTAATGCAAAATGTCTGTGCAAATAACACAACATCAAGCAAACAGGAGCCAGCTCTTAAATAATTAAGAAAGTCCACTCCAAGCCAGTTGAGCCACTGTAATGAGTAGAAGAAAACAGAAATACCTTATACGAGCAATGTGTCAGGATGATCCTCTTTGACAGGAACATCTGCTATCTCTTCTAGTTGGAACACATCCTTGACAGATTAAATGCTGAGTCACAATTTCCTTTGCTGCCACTCCCACTTCCTGGTCTCTCACCTCATGCAAATGTGAAAACAACCAACAAGATGCCTGCTGTACTGGGGGGTTCTGGAATTTACTGGTTATTTTTTTTAACCAATCAAACCTGGAATATTAACAGATTCTGTCTGGGTTTTCATTAGTCACACCTGACTATTCAGCCCCCTCTCCACTGGGCCCCTCCTATAATTATTTTTGATGTCACCTCCTTGCATCACAGATATTTCTTCTAGTGAATTGGACATGGGGAGTTTCTACACAACAAAAGTAATAGATTTTATGGGTCTCTAGTCTTTTCCACTGTGGTCTTTCTAATGTAGTTTCATGATTCAAAGTTTTATACTTTACACATTTATACTCTTATAACTCTGCGCTATCAATTGCAAAGGTCGCTTAGCTAAATAAAATTGGATTACAAAAATAATAGGCGTTGAAAAATGTTAGTGATTTCTTGCATTTCATGCAAACATCTTAGTCCAAAAAAATCCATGGTATTGAATTTTCCAATAAATATGTAGAGTCCAGATGAATAGACAAAACTCTCAGGCAAAAGTGCAATATGAAAATGAGTTACATAATCAGTTGGACCATAATGAACCATGCCTTTAATTACACTGATGAAAAGAGGTCTACAATTCCACACTGGCCATGAATCACAGCCAAAAATCTTTCCTTCCAGTTTCCTGGTTGCCCTTTATGTATCATCAACTTGACGTCAACAAGTAATAGAATTATGCAGGAAGAGGGGGGATTATTCGAAAAGGAAAGGTCGACTGGTTTCAAACTTGCATCTGTGCATTTATTTTGCCCCTTTCTACACTGTCTTCCTTTTCCTACATTTTGTGCACACTACTTAGCTTATGTAAATTCTATATTTCCGTATTTTGTTTATAGATTTGTTTATTCCATTTATATATTAATTTTATTTATATGTGTGTTAAAGATGGCTAATAAATGTTTTAAATAAAATAAATAATGCTAGCAGGAATCAGTTTATTCAATGTTTATCATTGGTATACTCCTACTTAACTTTGCAATAGAAAGACTTGCATTTATATCTTCTATGTCTTTATAGTATATCTGTTTGAAACATCGGTAGACAGGGACAAATATAAATTATTCAAATTTTGTGTTTGTTTTCATGGAAGTGGCTAGTGTTGCCAACCCAACATTTTTTAAATGTCTAATCTCTGGGCAGAACTAGTAATGGGTCAATTAAAGGAGCCAGGATGTGTCATATTGTTGGTTAACAATGGTAATGTTAATGTCAATGTCACGGGTTTGAATTAGGGTTGCCAGCTCTGAGTTGGGAAAGGTGGAGTTTGGGGCATAATGCCATAGCATTCAACTTCCAAAGTGGTCATTTTCTCCAGATAACTAATCTCTGTCACCTGGAGATCAGTCGTAATAGTGGGAGATCTCTAGCCACCACCTGGAGATTCCCAAACAGCAGAGCACAGAAGGGAGTAAATTTTTTTAAAAATGAAACCCATGCAAAAATAATGAAAAACATTCAATAGACAATATAATGATATGAACTTATATAAGTGGTGTAGTTTATCAAAAAATATATATAATGTATACTATGCAAATCAGTAACTCAAAAATACAAAATAGCGGAACACATGGTCTAAATATATAAATAACATTCCGAAATAGTCCAAGTCAAATTTATCAAACAGTGAAAAGTCCAAACATCAATATTTATAATTCCTGGGACTTCCAGTTTAAGCGTTTCACTGCTCGGACGCATCCCATCTCGCTCTGATGGAGATGTGCTGAGACCCGGCTGACGGGAGGGGTTAATCCCAGACCTCCCCGGGGGCTCTGTAGGAGACCCCCAGCCTGGGGGGCTGAGGAGAGCCTCTTCCAAGGTGACGGCCAAGGAATTGAGGCTCACCTTCTTCCCCAAAAGGTACCATCGCTGCAGCACCAGTATGGCGCCCAGAGATGACTGCCAGAGCAAGCAATCATGATCAAACTTTTAAAATGCTTCGAAAAAGATCTCCAAGGCTACAACTGTGAGTTAAGCAAAGCTCAGGTGAAAAAAGCGAACTGAACCTTGGTAGTAATTGGAAGTGCCTAAGTTTGAAGCACTGGGGTAGAGAAATTTAAGCACCCCCCCTCTTTTGAGTAAACTTTAAGAACAGTTTTAAATCAGAAATAAAAAGACTTTGAGCTAAAATAAATGCATAAGACGTTAAGTGAATGCAAAAACTGCTAAAGTATACAAAGCGTGACTAAATCGCGTAACTTTTGTCTTGTTTTGGAAAACTTACTTCTTATTGATATTATGGCTGGGAGAGGACGGAGGGCGCCGGAGAAAAAACTGATGACTGGAAATAACATACCAATGACATCCTCCCAGAACCAGGAAGTAACTACAGACTTCTCTTCACTATTAGCAAATGCACTGCACCCCCTAATGGAAAAGATGACTAACCTAAACACTAATCTGGACAATGTCGAAAACAACTGAATCAAATGGATAAAAGAACCTCAGCAACT